>NC_133188.1:54297500-54350000 GCF_049306965.1 Danio rerio | reverse complement strand
GATTCAAAATTTAGTCCCGCGCAGATCTCTACTGGATACCTCATTCTGTGGTTCTTATTTCAGTCAGAAAGAATTAATTAACTATTACAGCTCAGAACAATATTTTGTCTAGTTTTCATAATCTGTGGCAAGCAGGTGTATAATAAGTGGGACAATTTTTTCAACTAAATTTAAATTTTTTAATTTAAATTTAAACTTTTTAAATTTTTTCATATCCAAAAAAAGGATATGTGTGTGACAGATAGGACGTATGATCACTCTAATTTGGCTATACACTCAAATGCTCACGGAAAAGAACTTATCCAGCAAAAGACCACTACAAATACAAAAAACATATCGAAATTTTAATTTATATTGTAGCACACAGCAATATAAAAACAAACGTGTTACACTTGTGGATTATTCCAGGACAGCGACACGTATGAGGACCCGCAGGGCGATCATGACGACAGTTACGAGCCTCCGCCCAGATCTGAAGCCCACAATATGAAGCCCTTCACTGTGTGTCCGTCCATCACAAACCCCAGAGGAGAATATGTGGGTGAGTCGCACTCAAACTACACTCAACTCTGTGTAGAACAGCAGTTTTCCATATTTTGCTTCATGTTTTTATTTGATTTAATTTATACTTTTGAATAGGGTTTGTGCAGGGAGACTTTTAGTTTTCATTCAGCCAGTTTAAGCACTTCTGCTGTAGTTACATTATTAAATCGCAGCGTTTAAGATCTGGGGCGCTATAATACACCCGGTGCAGGGAGTGTTTGGCACAATTTGTTGCTATTTTCAGACTAGCACAATACTAACTTTTAGGTTTTGTGCAATGTTGTTTACACAGCAAATCTATTTGCGCCACTTAGTGGACTCATGGGTGTGCTGGTCTATAAAGGAGGCATGTTAAGCAGCATTGTAAAGCGCCATTGACCAACTAAAAGCTGCTATGCAGGTCCAAACACTTACACACTGCTGAACACACACAGGATGAACAGCAAGACACAAATATCTTTACAGATGAAAACAATTAAAGCATTAAAATGATCCAGAAATGATGATTTCCTACATCAATATAAACAGCACTGCCTCCATGCCTTCTCCACCTCGGGGGGCTTCTTCAGTTCATTCATGACAATCTGCATCTGTATAATGTGATTATTATCAGCTGTATTATTGATTATATGCAGATTTATATTTGTTTTAATAAACACAAGTGTAGATGTGTGCAGCTGTGGGGTTTTGGAGACGTCTGCATCAGCATATGTGGATAAGAACAGGACGTGTGTTTGGATATAGCTCAGTTTTCTGACCACACTTCATTATTATTGTTCATTTATTCCTTTGCTGGAGATCAGAACTGAATTTAAAAAAAGTTTAGACACAAATCTTTGTGCTTAACAAAGGAAATTAAACATGTGGGCTAATGGATGTGTTCAGTGGAGTGAGTTTCCACCGTTTCCTCACTGCACCAAAGTAAAGGACTAAAGAGTAAAGCTGCTTTCACACTAGCACTTTAGGTCCACACCTGGGTTCATTTGATGTCAGAGTACAGTGCGTTTAGCTAATGTGAACGCGTCTTCTGAACCCGTGAACCATACCAGAGTCCATCTGTAAGATGTGGTCTGAGGTACGGCTCGTGCAAATTCTGGTCCGATTTACTTATGGTATGAATGCAATCATACCAAACTACAGAAGTGAACCGCCAACTGTCCAAAAAACTATAGTTTTCATAGAGTTCAATCGTGCGTGTGTGTGTGTGTATGTGTGTGTGTATGTGTGTGTGTGTGTGTCACATATTGTACCTTGGTGACAAGTGGGACTGAGCCAGGGCAATCACAGTGATAATTAGGGGTGTCAAAATTAATCGTTTCTTCAATGCACCGCGATGCAGACGCGGACAATTCGGTATCGGTTCAGTAATAATCATAACCGGTTATTACTGACGTCATTTACCTCATATGCGCTCTGTCGCGAGGGAGACGATCGCGAGTATTTACAATGCTCTAACTACTTAATACTCATGAACTGTGCACAATTTCACTGTGTGTGTTTGAGAATGAAAGTAGCCTACCCCATCTCTCTCTCTCTCTCGCTCTCTCTCTCTCGCTTTCTCTCTCGCTCACTCTGCCTCTGCCTCTCTCTCTTTCTCACACACACACACAGTGGCCCATTTGACCTGCTGGCGTGGCTTTTCTTCTCCTCTCGGCTGTTTTACAGCGTTACTTTTGGATACCGAAACGAGCGCGTGTCTGCAGAGTTTTCTCCACCGTGTCTATCATAGATCAGCTGTGAGATCGCCGCTGCCGCCTGCCGCTTATCATTCATCTGAAGAGCGCAGCACACAAGAGCCAATCGCAACCGTTTTTGTTGAGGGTGTGACCAATCAAAGAGGTGTAAGAGAACTAGACAAGGATCAGAAATTGAGCTGGATATTTATATTTGTTTATATTATTTGCTAAATGCTCGTTTTTTTGAAAGTTACAGTTTATATATCTGACTGTTTGTATTAAATGACACAATTGTATTACAAATAATAGCCTATATAAATATAAATATATTCATACATTTTAATACAAGAGCTGCTGCTGTGAAGAAAATAAAAAAGCATCGTCAATGCACCGTGATGCACCGAAATATCGAATTGAACCGAATCGATGGCATGATAATCGTAACCGAACCAAACCGTGAGACTAGTGTAGGTTCACAGCTCTAGTAATAATGTCTGCTTGTCTTCTCCAAAAAACAGCTTCTGCACACATCTAGTTATGCTCTGAATGTTTATAATATTTTTGAGGCAGATAGACACGAGTCGCTTTCTGTAAGCCCCCTAACTAAAACATTCAGTAAAAGCAGAAAGACCATGATGTGCAGAAGTCTTTCCATTTTGGCACTTTGCTTCCGTGTCCTTCCCCTAGCAACAGCCGTACACACAACAACAGCCTGATGATGCAAGCGTCCCTGGGTTCAGAAAGAAAAACACAAACCACAAACCAACCGAGAAGGTGGCTAGGGGGGGGGGGCGGGGGGGGGGGGGGGGGGTGGGGACAATCGAACTTGGGTACGGTCTAGACAACTGAATCAATTGTGAAAACACCCTAAAAGTAAAGTAAAGTGAAAGTAAAGAGGCTGAACGGAGGAGGCTCATTCTTTATCCTCGCGCTGCAGATGCTCTGTTTAACTGTTTTCTCGCTAGTGAAGCGTTCAGTTTTTTCCTCTTACAAAGTCCGCCTTGTAAACAGCAAATGCACCATGGAGCGACACAACTGGCTCTTATAGGGAATGAGAGATGAGAGAATATTAAGAGAATAAGCACAACCCTGTTAGACCATGCGCCGGGGTGCAGAGCACATTTATCCATCATTAAAATAGTAAAAGTGGATTCAGACATGTTCTTAATGCTTTTGCGCCCTGCGCTTTAGACTAGATTGTTAAAATAGATCCCTGAAAGGTTAATCTGTACAAAAGTAAAGTTGTGTTTAGCAATGATGTGAAAGTAGATGTGTATGTGTTTTTTTCTGCATCAGACAGCTGTCGTGGTCGAGCGCCAAAACCCAACCAACCTTTATATCCTCAACACAGACACACAACCCAGCAAACAACCCAGCGCAGGCTAGCAGTGGAGGAGGACGAGGTAAAAACAGCTCAGCACTGACCCTTATATTCACAACCCAGCAAATCCACAAACACACAACAAACAACATTCTGTCTGTCCAGGACGACTACATCGAGCCAGAAGACCAAGTGGAGGACGATAATTACATCGACCCCACGGAGAGAACACTGACAAGTAAGACGTGCACAGCTGAAGTCAAAAGTTATTATTATTCATTCATTTATTTTCTTTTTGGCTGAGTCCCTTTATTAATCCAGGGTCGTCACAGCGGAATGAACCACCAACTCATCCAGCATATGTTTTATGCAGCTGATGCCCTCCTAGCTGCAACCCATCTCTGGGAACATCCATACATACTCATACACTACGGACAATTTAGCCTACCCAATTCACCTGTACTGCATGTCTTTGGACTGTGGGGGAAACCGGAGCACCCGGAGAAAACCAACGCGAACACTGGGAGAACATGCAAACTCAACACAAAAATGCCAACTGATCCAGCCGAGGCTGAAACCAGCGAATTTCTTGCTGTAAAGCGACAGCACGTCAACCAATTATCATCATTTTCTTTTTAAATTTTTTCCAAAAGTTTTCAAAATTTTTTTACAGTATTTTTTTTTTATTTCGGCGAGAAAAAAAGCAGAATTTGGGCTTAATTAAAAGCTCATCATTTTCAGAAAGCAGAATAAAAGCTGTTTAAATTGTTTTAAAGCCATTTTAAGGTCAATATTATTAGCCCCCTTAAGCAGTGTCACGATAGACCATGGACTACACTTCCGCCTTTTCCTGGACTACATATTCAGACATGCACTTCGCCCAGACACCCATGCTCACTCATCTAGACTGGATTACACTCGCAACACCTGAGGACTATCAAAGACTGATTGCATTCACTACATAAACCACTCATTCACCCTTTCTCACTGCCGAGTCTTGTTTATCCTGTGATGACACTACACTGTGATGACACTACACTGCGTTTTCCCTGTCTTGTATCTCCGTGTTTAAACCCTAGCCTAGATTATACTTGTTCTCCTGTTTAGCCGCCTGCCTTACGACCTGTAGCCTGTTTATTGACTACGATTCTGGATTGCCTGCACATGCCCGTTTGCACCTGTATTGACCATTGCTTGCCTTACTAAGAAAAACCCTGCATTTGGATCTTACCCCAGTTGTGTGCGTCACTACCCGCCGTTACAAGCAATATCTGTTTTGGATTGTCTCCAGAAAAAACCACTGTTATATAATAATAACTTGCCTAATTACCTTAACTTTACCCCAGTTAAGCTTTTAAATGTCACTTTAAGCTGAATACTAGTATCTTGAAAAATATCTTGTAATATCTAGTTTTTGGTCCTCCAAAAAAAAAATATGTACACACATTTTGAAGTCTGCTTTAATTAAATTTTCAATAAGCAATTTTTAAAAATCCTATTAAATTGCGATTAAAGTGTGTACTTTTACATGCCTTGAAAAGTTACATTTAGAGAAATTTTTAATGATGCATAATGTCTATTTACAGAGCCGGTGGTGAACAGAGGAGTCAAACCCTGTGTTTCTGCTCATGCAAATAGTCCCGGTGAGAGATTCTGCACATTATCTCCAGCAGTTTCAGAAGATTTCAGAGATCAAATATTGATTGACTGTGCTCTAATTCTGCTTTTCAGATTTCTATGAGATTCCTGACATGAAGGTGAGCTTTACTCAACACTAATATAATGTACTTATCTGTTGCAAAATAAAATTAAAAACATTAATCTGACTGCATTTTAAATTATGTTAGTTAGCTAATCAGTTAGTTAGTTAGCTAGCACATTTTTTTAAAACACAACGTTGCCCAAAGTGCTAAACACAAACAATATTAATAAAAATAAGCCCTACATCACATTCAGTTGAAGTCAGAATTAATAGCCCAATGAATTATTAGCCCCCGTTTACTTAAATGAAGAGAAGATTATGGAGAAATACTGAAGCAACATCTCAAGACATCAGCCAGGAAATTAAAACTTGGCCACAAATGGCTCTTACAAACAGACCATGACCCTAAGCACACTGCCAAATGAGTTCAAATGTGCTTTAAGGACAACAGAGTGAATGTTTTGGAGGGGCCATCACAAAGCCCTGACCTCAATCCTATAGAAAAACTGTGTTGAAAAAGCTTGTGCGAGCAAGACAGCCTACAAATCTGACTCAGTTACACCGATTCTGTCAGGATGAATTGGCTAAAATTCCTGCAAACTACTGCGAGAAGCTTGTGGAAGGAGATCCAAAACATTTGACCAAAGTTAAACAGTTTAAAAGCAAAGCTAAACAAATATCAAGGAAATGTGTGTAAACTTGACTAACGAGAAATGAATAAATAAAAACTCAACAAAACAAATTCTCAAATTTTTCTAGCATTTAGCAAATCTAAATCAATTAGGTAATGCTAACGGACCTAAAATAGTAAACGTTTAGTATGATTTACCATCAGACATTTAAAAAAAAATGGTTATGCTCCTTTTTTAGAGTGTGTGTAAACTTCTGGTTTCAACTGTATCACCCCTAATATATTCAAGACATGTCTAGCTTGTTATTCAAAGTTACATTTAAAGTTATTAAAGCTAGATATTATTAATACATTTATTAAAAAGCATTGAAAGTTATTACAAATATGACAAATTATTTAAATATATTCCCTATTTACGCGGATTGATTGTAACTCTTTATAATGATTTTTGTTATCGTAGTCACGCTGATTGTGGTGGTTGTTTGCATGGTCCTAAATCCATGTTTGTGTTCAATTTCAGGAGAATTCTGAATCTAAGAAAAGGTAAAACCCCTTTAAAATAAGCCACCTTTTTTGTATTTTATTTATATTACAATCTTAACCTACTAAATAGCCTACTTTTAGAACAGTAAAACAGTAATTATTGCAGTGATTACATAAACAGCATCATGTACTCATAATGAAACAAATGTATGCTACAATTAGAACAGGACACAACCAGCTCCCACCTAAACACTCTACATTTGGTTATCTGCTGTGTGTTTGCCCTTTTTAGGTTACTCAGCCCTGCACTTCCTCATGTCTTTAGTTAGGGAGAGAAACAGCACCTGCTTCCCTGTTCTGTTTAAGTCCTGCATCCATATATAAATAAATGATGTTTTCTGATCTACAGGAGTCCCACAACTCTACAGCCCAACACACAGATGGCGCCTCCTAAAGCCAGTCCACGGTATTACACAAGCATCATTACCTCATGACCACTACAAAACATCTAGATTAGCTTTTAGGACTGTGTAAGCAATTCACAATACCTGACTGTCTTGACCGGTGTTGGGGAAAGTTACTTTTGAATGTAATGCATTACAATATTGAGCTCCCCAAAAAGCTAATTGCATTACTTAGGGTGAACTCACACTAAGCACGGTTGTCTTAAACTGTTCCCAGGCACAATTGTCCCCTGTCCACTCTCCTCCTCGGCCCGCACTCACACTGTATTTTACATTCCGAGCCGCTGCACACTTAAGTCATCGATGATGCGACTGTTCAGTTTAACAGAAGTGCTCTCACTCAGCACATTACTTTAGTTATATCGTTGTGTATTATTTTAAGTCTTTAATATGCAGTGAAATCTTTTGCTGAACAGATCCAGCATTTTGACGCTCATAAATGATCATAAAGTCCTCGTGCTGCAGGAATTAGGAGGTTTGCTGAAGGTGCAACTGACGTGCAGTGAGGGGTTTGCGTCTTTTATAACCTACGACACTGTGCATTCACTGAACAGTAAGAATGATTATTAAATCCATATGAAACAGTCCCTATCACTAAAAGTGATGTAGCGCCAAAGCCAAACCAGACAGCGCTAAGGCACACCTCCTCTAATCGGGGAAGGACTGGCCAAGTAAACTGGACCTAGGCCCAATTTGAAGCACTCATACTTGTCAAACGAACAGGGAAATGGGGGTCAAATGTGGCTGGGCACGGTTCGGATAGCCCGAGTACACCCTTAAGGCTGATTTATACTTCTGCGTCAAGCGAACGCGTATGCTACGGCGCTGACGCATAGCCCTTCGCCGTAGCCGTCGCTGACGTGCACCTCTCAAAAAATGTAACTACACGTCGTAACGACGCGTAGCACAAGCTCTGTGATTGGTCGGCTTGGTAGCGCTGATGAGTCTGGGCAGGACCGAGAGCCGCGTGAATGGTGCGAGCCTGATGGAGCGATTGTTTACAAGTGTGGAGTCCCGTGAAGGAGCTCCTGATGGAAAGTTTTGTTTTGTGTTTACCTCATAGTTAAAGTTGTTGCACGTCCGCCGGTTCCTGCCTCAAAATGAGCGAGTTTGAGCCACTTGTACATCCAGGAAGCGTTCAGGAAAAGCAAAACAGCAGCGAAGAAACTCGAAACTCGACAGGGAAGGAACATTTACACCTCACTGCCCACTAGCGTTTCGGAAGTGTTAATGCAGACCAACAGAGACCGCGCGCAGAAGTATAAATGCACAGCTACGCGCATTGTATGCGCCGTGGGTTACGCCGGTCACTTGACGCAGAAGTATAAACCAGGCTTTAGGGTGTACTCATACTATGTACATTTGCCTTGAACCGCACCAAAGCACACTTGCCCCCTCTCCCGTCTCCCCAGACAGCCCGCACTCACATTACATTCAGGCCTGGGCACGCTTATGTCATCGATGTCGCGCTGTTCAGTTAAAGCTCTCGTCAGCTCAGTGGACATTTCTCTAGTTATATTGTTTTAGTCGTTTGGGATGAGGTGATACGCATTCAGATATTTCACCGAACAGATCAGCCACTTTTGACGCTCATGAAGTCAGGACACTCCACCAGAGCCCAAGTGAACTAATTCAGAGCACTCACACTTCTCAAACCATCCGGGAAACGGGTCTGGGCACAGTTCGGATAGCATAGTGTGAGTCTGCCCTTAGTTACTTTTGTGTTGCATTTTGGTTCACTAATAATCCTTCATGTAAAATGTCACATACTGCCAAAACAATGCAAAATATGCCTGACAGTCACGTGTACTCAAATAAGCATGCACAAATGAAATGGATCTGATTTGTATTTGTGCAGACAGCAGACCAGAAGACCAACAATAACTCCAGTGAGTATCTATGAATCCTTAATATAATATGCAAGAACTTATTAATATTACATATTTATTTAGATTTTTATATTAATTTTTAAGGTTGTTTTTTTAACCAATTATCTCATTTGCCCTAACTTTAGATCACCCATAATATCTATACCCACTGTATCGTTTAGACCTGGATCATTATTTTATATTAAATGTATTGTAGTTTATTGAGGATGTCTGATGACTAGCGCGCTTCTGCTAAGCCTGTGGTAGCTTAGCAACCGAGTCGCGACGTCAACACACAGAATCTGTCAGCACAGTTCAGCACGGTTGTCTAACCATGCCGAGAACGGTTTGTAATCGAGCCGCGCCGTTCCAGGCTCAGTGGAGAAACAACCGTAACCGTACCGAAGTGTTTTTAGAACGGTTTGGCACGATAGTGGAAAAGCAGCTTATGATTGAAAAATGAATAAGCAATTAGATGTGCACACGCAAGTTGAAGTTGAACTTGTATTGGTGTTTTTTTATTTGATTTCTATAATTTACCTTTGCATAACCTCTGGACAATTGTACTGAGTTTTCTGTATTTTGTGATTCATGTTTTTATTTGTTAATTTTTCCCTGCTTTTGAATTGCTTTATGGGATCTGGAGCTCTCTTCCAACAACTCTAACCTTGAAAAGTTGTAAAAATTTACTTTTATTGACACGTGTAATAGTTTACAGTGCTGTATAGTTTGGGTTTGTGTTGTATATTGCACTACAGAAACCCTATAATAAACCGGCAGTACATTTTCTGCTATTTTACAGACTTATTTCACTAAATATTATTTCTAATAATATTTTAAACAACTAAAATGTCAATAAAAGTCACATCAAAAGTCAACAGAGCAGAGATCAACATCGCATAACGCAATTCACCATCACAAAGCACACACTAAAACACAGACAGGGTTCATTAACAGATCTCTTTTACAGTGATGTTTTTGTTTCATTGTGTCTGAAAGAAACCTGAATCAGAGGACGAGTATGAAGTGTGTGACACAGATGAAAGTGAGTATTACACACTAAACCTGAACAAACAAATGCAGAAAATACAAAAAACTATAGCCAAGGCTGTATCCGAAATCGCTCTCTACACTCTCAACTAGTGCTCATATAGTTCCGTTTGTATTTATGACTGACCTCAAAAGTTTTCGTTTGATTACTAGCAGACAGCTGACTACTGAGGGTTAAATGACCATCACAGGGTCTGAACAAGAAGTTAAAAATCGGATGCATCTGGTTATATATACTATACCCAGTTGTCTAAACAGCTTAAAAAATTTGATTTTGCATCATAGGTGCTCTTTAACTAGACTATATTAGTGGACTAATGTATATTAAAATATATGTTTTCTGCTAAATTGTTGCCAGCATTTTAGATGTGTTGCATTTAAACAAATTCAATTTAGTAATGTCCAACTTAATTTGTTTGTTAAGTGGTGGTAAATAACTTACTTGGGCTGAATTATTTTACAAACACTTAAATTAAATTCAAGGAATCAATGTACTCCTTGTAGGAATTTCAATGTAGGCAACAGTGAATGAGGGTATAGGGAGCGATTTTGGATACAGCACATGTATAACCAACCAAATGAATGCTTGTCTGATTTATATCAGGTGTAAATGAAAACCCAGAGGAGAACACGGAGACCAGAAGACCGTCAATACCAACACCTCGACCTCGAGATCTGTAAGAGCTGTAAACCAGTAACTAACATTTAACATATACAGTTGAAGTCAGAATTATTGGCAAATTGAATATTTTTTCCCAATTTCTGTTTAACGGAGAGCAGATTTCTTCAACACATTTCAAATCATAATAATTTTAATAACTCATTTCTAATTTCTTTTCTCTTTGCCATGATGACAGCACATAATATTAGACCTGATATTCTTCAAGACCCTTCTATACAGCTTAAAGTGACATTTAAAGGCTTAACTAGGTTAATCAGGGTAAACTTAGGGTGATCAGGCAAGTCATTGTATAACAGTGGTTTGTTCTGGTGACAATCCAAAACAAATATTGCTTAAGAGGGCTAATAATATTGAGCTTTAAAACAATTAAAAACTGCATTTATCATAGCCAAAATAAAACAAATAAAACTTTCTCCAGAAGAAAAAATATTATAGGAAATACTGTGAAAAATCCCTTATCGGAAAAAGTTGTTTGTGTGTGTGTATATATTACACACTTATACATATATATGTATAAGTATACATATATATGTATACATGTATATATATGTGTATGTATACACACACACACACACACACACACACACACACACACACACACAAACACACACATACACACGCATACATACATACACACACATACATACACACACACGTACATATACACACATACACACATATACATATAAACATATACATATATACACAAATACAAAGCTCAGCATAAATGAGTAAATCCTCCTTTGAATAAAATATTTTTATCCATTTCTCATATATATAGGCAATATATTTCAGTGCATTTAAACAAACTGTTTTATTAAACAGTTACATTTATTAAAATAACAGTTGTCACCGAATGTCTTCAGGAATACAAAAATAATATGCTTAAATTCAAATTAATTATTGCAAAAAAAAATACAAATTACAAAATTCAAAAAAAAAAATTAGATTATTTTATGTTTCTCTTTATTTTCCTATTTATAAACATTTTATTTAATGTTTTTTACCCAATATATTACTCTGGCTTTGCTAATTTGTGTACTGTGATCTACAGTTATTTTGTTAGATTTGCTCCAGTTTTTGTCTTTAGTACTGACTAATCTAATGCATAAGCACAAATGTATTATTGTAAAACATCCTGTAGCAAAAATATGAATATAAAATAGAGATCTATAAGAGATGAACCCATATATGCACAGCACTGTATGTACATATACAGAATATATATCAGAGTCAAAGGAATTTAACAGTTCATCGCTGTTGTTGTTTTAGGAAAAAAACAAACCCTGCTTCGATATCGGTAAGTAAATTCCTCATTTAATTTATTTTAAAAATGTATTTTTAAAAATGTTCCTGCACTACACTAATGTCAAATCAAAATATTAATTGAAAATACTTCCTATTATTGCAGAGACCAAGCATTCCTCGCAAAAACAGTGACGGTAAGCTCCATTTCATTATGAATCTTTCACATTCCTACTAATTACCCAACAATTAAGCCTTTAAAATGTCACTTTAAGTTGAATACTAGTGTCTTGAAGAATATCTAGTCTAATATTATGTGACGTCATCATGGCAAAGAGAAAATAAATCAGCAATTAGAGATGAGTTATTAAAACTATTATGATTAGAAATGTGTTGAAGAAATCTGCTCTCCGTTAAACAGAAATTGGGGAAAAAATATCCAGGGGCTAATAATACAGACTTCAACTGTATGTGAAAGGAAACATAATAAAAAGGTAGAAAATAAGAAGAGGGTGGAGACTACAAATAATGTTAGCAGCTAACACAGGGGTGTCCAAACTCGGTCCTGGAGGGCCGATGTCCTACATATTTTAGTTCCAACCCCAATTAAACACACCTGAACCAGCTAATCAAGCTCTTTCTAGGTAAAATAACTTCCAGACAGGTGTATTGAAGCAAGTTGGAGTTAAACTATTCAGGACACTGGCTCTCCAGGACCGAGTTTGGACATCCTTGAGCTAACGGGATAACAAGATAAAGAGACAGAGCGTAAGATAGGAAACAGAACTAACTCGAAATAAATAAGAGGTATGAATTTGGCAGCTCCATGCATGCAAAAAAACTTGCATATTTCACAAATAGCATCTACACCAGATTTGGTCCGACTTATGCAGAAGTAAACTCCACTGGCATATTCCAATAATAGGACAAATATAGTAGTAGTACTATATGCATTTCTACAAAAAGAGCCAAATGGCACAACACCATTTAACTTCCTTTATACAATGCAGTCTGAACAGTGTGGATATTAATTAGGATAAAAAGCAAAATTGTTTAAATTCAGCCAAAATAAATTGTTTACAACCACTTAACATTAAAAAAAATTTAGTTAATCCAAGGAATCATCATCTAATAATTATTATTTTCAGTGCTAGTATGATTGTATGCTATTCTGTCTTGCATGTGAAGGCTTCATGAATGTCACAATCTTACACAATCTTAACCTATTATTATTATGATGTTTATGTGATCTGTTACAGCCTCTTCAAATAAAACGGCGGCAGTTATTACAGCACGAAGTCCACCGAGAACCACATCGACCCCGCCGCCAACAGGATTTCATCGAGCCAAGTAAAAAAAAAAATTATGTATAAAAACAAAAGATATGACAAATACCCAAAAGTACTATCCAAAAGTACCAATCACATTTTGAAACTTGCGTTCTGTGAATGAACGTCGCCTCGTGGTTCCTTCCCAAAGAGGGAAGAAATCACTTTCGCGAACGCTCACGCTCAATCTGCCCAGTTGGTGGAATGAACTCCCTAACTGCATCAGAACGGCAGAGTCACTCGCTATTTTCAAGAAAAACTCAACTATTTAGTCTCCACTACACTTCCTAATCTGCAATTGCCTCTCTGGATATTACACTAACTGTACTCAAAAAAAAAAAAAAGTACTAATACTTTCCTTCTTAGACTTTACATTCCTGAAACTTGCCTATAGCACTTATTCATTGTTGCTCTTGGTTGTGTAAATTGCTTCCTTGTCCTCATTTGTAAGACGCTTTGGATAAAAGCATCTGCTAAATAACTAAATGTAAATGTAAAGAAGCTGGATTAAGCCTTGTCCCTCCTTATCGCAAACACAACAGCAGTCTGGTGAGAAATCCATGTAGACGGATGGCATTTCATGTCACGTTCAGCCTTATAATCTTAAAATGTGAGCAAAATTTGCCGTTTTGTCATCACCTTAAGGGGGTCACAAACAAGAAGCGCCGCTTCTCATTATGCTAAAGAGATTAATTCAAACACTAGCTCTAAAGTGACGTTGGTGAATTAGTAACGGCTTCTGCTGTTCGGACGTCAGCTGTAGATGTGAATGAATGATGGAAGAAAGTAGTTTCTAATATAAAAGTTTTTTTTTATGTTCAAGATTGTGCCGTAGAACTGTTGTATAAACACAATATCACACGAGTAGCAGTGTGCTATGGCTGTTTATCAGCACTGGTGTTGCGCTAAGCCTCCCACCAGTGCTGATTTAAAGCAATAGCACACTGCTACTCGTGTGATATTGCTCATATATTATATATTATATTATATCTATATAATGTCATATTTTATATATATATATATATATATATATATATATAACTGTTAAAAAGCGTGCGCATCACATCACATTACCTATGCACGTGAGTGATCATCCTCTCGTTCAGTATTTACCTTCTTTTTTGCTGTTTTGCTTGTGCGAACACAGTTATTTTTGTCAGTCGTGCTGCTTCTCGATTCTAATATCACATTTGCATGAATATTGGGCCATGCTTATTGTCGAACCCTGCTTTTAGATAACTACACTTTGTAGCAGATTTCCAACCAGCCACAGTGGCTAGTGGAGGTGTCTGTCTAACCCGCCAGAGCTGAAATCTACCCGCATTTGGCGGGTGTTAATGTAAAGCCATTTATATATATATATATATATATATATATATATAGTTGTTGTTTCTATATATAACTATATATATAGTTAATGTTCTATTACTAAATGTATTACTTCTCTCCCTTTATGTAAAACTTCGGGGCAAATGTTTGACGGAGAATGCTGAAAAAAAAATAATATAAAGATGATTCTAAAATAAGCGAGGCAGTGGCGCAGTAGGTAGTGTTGTCGCCTCAAAGCAAAAAGGTTGCTGGGTCGATCCTTGGCTCAATTGGCGTTTCTGTGTGGAGTTTGCATGTTCTCCCTGCCTTCGCGTGGGTTTCCTCCGGGTGCTCCGGTTTCCCCGACAGTCCAAAGACATGCGGTACAGGTGAATTGGGTAGGCTAAATTGTCCGTAGTGTATTAGTGTGTGTGTGAATGTGTGTGTGGATGTTTCCCAGAGATGGGTTGCAGCCGGAAGGGCATCCGCAGCGTAAAAAACGTGCTGGATAAGTTGGCGGTTTATTCCACTGTGGCGACCCCGGATTAATAAAGGGACCAAGCCGACAATAAAAATGAATGAATGAAATGATTATAAAATATTAAACCCTTTCATAAGCCGACCCGAAATAAAATAATACTAAATGAAATGCGAAATGTAAGCATTGTACATTCATTCAAGTATGCAGCGTGCATAAATATTTTTTACAACACCATAAAATAAACAAGAGCACAATATAAAACAACAGACTGTTTATTCCATCATGCAATCTATATTTACACCGCACAGTCTTACTTACAAAAGTCATCAGAATTTAATAAACCGAAGAATTCATCTCTTTTTCTGCTTTAGGATGCCTCTGCCCCGACAGCTTCCCTCCCAGAGTAAGACTTTCATTTCGCAATTTGATCCAGATGCATTTTGTCTGTCCATGTAAACATCAAGACATTCTAACAAGGCTAGTCAAAGTCTTACTGCTCCTAGCTGTTGTTTAATATTATTCTGTCATTTCACAGGCAGAGGGACGCTGCATTCAGAAAGCAGATCAGCGAAAGATGCTGAAGAGGTCAGTCAAAATCTGGCACTTCATTTTAAATGGATTTGCTGACATCGTACTGTGCAAAAGTCTTAGTGTCTTTCGAATATCAGAAACTGTTTATATTAGGACTGCAACGTACAGCATACCACTTGAGCATCAATATTGCAATACTTGTCTCCGCAAGTCACATTGCAGGATTAATTATTTATTAAAGATTAAAAGATAAGACTAAACATTTTTGTATAGTTATTTATAGAATAATGACATGCTTTTTTACATTTAATTGTTCAATTTCTATATTTGAACTGTTTAACTCCTTAGAAAACCATAATGCACTGATTATTTCACTTTTATTTTTAGTCTTACATTTGCTTGTAATTTATTCTAATTTATGCAGATGCACTGCATAGAAAAATACTTGATCATCCAAGTACAACTAAATGAAGGAAATCTTTTCAAATAGAGCTATGCGAATCATCTGGTAAATCTACATCACAATGTACACTCACCGGCCACTTTATTAGGTACACCTGTTTAACTGCTTGTTAACGCAAATTTCTAATCAGCCAGTCACATGGCAGCAACTCAATGCATTTAGACATGGTCAAGACGATCTGCTGCAGTTCAAAGTGAGCATCAGAATGGGGAAGAAAGGGGATTTAAGAGACTTTGAACATGGCATGGTTGTTTCTGCCAGACGGGCTGCTCTGAGTATTTCAGAAACTGCTGATCTACTGGGATATTCATGCACAACCATCTCTGGGGTTTAAAGAGAATGCTCCGACAAAGAGGAAATATCCAGTGAGCGGCAGTTCTGTGGGCGCAAATGCAATATTTTTTGGCACACTTTGGGCTCATTTGCACCAATTGAGCATGGTGTCAACGCCACAGCCTGAGTATTGTTGCTGACCATGTCCATCCCTTTATGAGCACAGTGTCTCCATCTTCTGATGGCTACCTCCAGCAGGATAACGCACCATGTCATAAAGCCTGAATAATCTCAGACTTTTTTCTTGAACTTGACAATGAGTTCACTGAACTCAAATGGCCTCCACAGTCACCAGAGCTCAATCCAATAGAGCAGCTTTGGGATGTGGTGGAACGGGAGATTGGGATCATGCATGTGCAGCCGACAAATCTGCAGCAATTGTGTGATGCTGTCATGACAATATGGAGCAAAATCTCTGAGGAATATTTCCAGTAGCTTGTTGAATCTCTGCAATTAAGGATTAAGGCAGTTCTGAAGGCAAAAGGAGTCCAATCCGGTACTAGTAAGGTGTACCTAATAAAGTGGCAGAGTGTACATTGCATCAAAACAAAATATCACAATATCAGATTTCTCCAATATTGCGCAGCCCTAGTATATGCCAAAAAAGAAAATGATTTATCTATATATATATATATATATATATATATATATATATATATATATATATATATATATATATATATATATATATATATATATATATAAAACACACAGACATACAGTACATCGACATAAACTGACTTAAACTAATAGCCATTGACTTCCATAGTAGAAATAAAAAAAAAACCATGGAAGTCAACGGCTGTTTTATTTCCACCATTCTTCAAAGCATCTTCCTTTGTGTTCAACAGAAGAAAGGAACTTATAGAAGTTTACAACCACTTGAATAAGAGTAAATTATGACAGAATTTATATACAGCAAAGTCAGAATTAGAAGCCCTCCTTAATTATTAGTCCCCCTGTATATTTTATTCCCCAATTTCTCATTAACGGAGAGCAGATTTTTCCAACACATTTCTAATCATCATAGTTTTCATAACTCTTTTCAAATAACTGATTTATTTTCTCCTTGTCATGATGACAGTAAATAATATTAGACTAGATATTCTTCAAGACACTTCTATACAGCTTAAAGTGACATTTAAAGGCTTCACTAGGGTAATTAGGGTAAAGTTAGGGTAATCAGGTAAGTCATTGTATAACAGTGGTTTGTTCTGGTGACAATCCAAAACTAATATTGCATAAGGGGACTAATAATATTGAGCTTAAAATGGCTTTAAAACAATTAAAAACTGCTTTTATTCTAGCTGAAATAAAACAAATAAGACTTTCTCCAGAAGAACAAATATTATAGAAAATACTGTAAAAAATTCCTAAATCTGTTCAACGTCATTTGGGAAATATTTGGGGAAAAAAAAAACTAATTCACAGGAAGGCGAATCATTTTGACTTCCACTGTATACGGTTTGGCTTTGATAGAGAAAAAGCATAGGCATAAACGTGTGTGTGTGTGTCAGTTTGCAGCTTAATTACTATAATTATCATGATCCCAGCATGCATTACAGCGTCTGTCAGTCTAACAGTTCTGCTCTCTCACAGGAAGCTGGTGTGTATAAAAAGGTTTGGTACGCCAGCGGGTGTGACCGCAAAACAGCAGAGGACGCTCTCATACGCTCCGCTAAGGCAAGTTACACTCACACACATAACACTGATGCTTTTTACAGAGCGGTGTGAATGTGTTTGTGAGTGTGTGTGTGTGTGTGTGTGTGTGTGTGTGTGTGTGTGTGTGTAGTTCTCAGCATAAATGAGTACACTTCTCACAGACTTATCTTTTTAATTAATATTTCCTGTAGGATGCTTTATAACAGGGGTGGCCAACCCTGTTCCTGGAGAGCCACTTTCCTGAAGATTTCAGTTGCAACCTATATCAAACACACCTGCTAGTAATTATCATGTGGTGTTCACGTCCTAATTAATTGGTTCAGGTGTGTTTGATATGGGTAGCAACTAAAATCTGCAGGAAGGTGGCTGGCCACCCCTGCTGTATAATAATATATTTGTACATAAACATTAGATTAGTCAGAACCAAGGACAAAACTGGAACTAATCGAATAAAAAATTACAGAGGGAAAATGTCAGGGAAAGTTATGTTAGGGAAACACTTATGTTGGGGAAAATATCAAATAAAAGCTTAATAAAGTGAAAAATTCAAGAAAAACATGAAAAATAGAAAGAATTAAAAAAACGTGGAAATGTTGCAGCACGAAATTTTCTCTGTCAAACTAAATGTGTTATCTTTCTATTCCTTAATCATTATCACCGGGACTACAATCCTGTCACCTTATGGACTACAAATCCTGTCATGCACCACACACACACACCTGTTCCGGTTCTCCTAATGCTGTGTTCACACCAGACGCGGAACGCGCGGATAAATCGCGCTATTCGCACGTAAACAGCCACGAGAACATTTGAGGTTCCCCGCTTCATTCACGCGTCAAATTCACTTCAGAACAGACGTGGATTCGCGTGATGGGCAGGGCTTCTGTCTGCCCCGTGACTCTAGCTTCATAGCTAAATGGCTAACATGGATTTTATGAAGAAAATAACAGTGTTTATGTGCTTTATGAAGGATGATAAACAGTGTCGATACGTTTAGGGCCGTGTCTGAGTCCACTACATCCTTTCAGAGGTGCATCCAGCTCTGTGAGCTCATAGACTCCTCCAGAAACTGAACCTGGATGATGGAGGTTTTCAGCGGTGCTTCTGACTGAGCCCAGCCCAGTTTGATGAACTTCTTGTCGGTGTCTGCTGGAGGATTTCCCCTGGGACACCGACAACAGGCGATACGTCACAATCACACCCCCACAAGAGCAAGCTCCGGATTGGTTAACGCGGCGCGAATGTCCGCTGAAGTTCAGATTTTCAAACGAGTGATTCGCACGTCAAACGCGCAAAACGCTCAATTCACGCCACGCCATTCGCGCGTATCGTACCTCAGGATGTCTATTCGCACGTTTGCATTGACTTAACATGTAAAACTCTCGCGCTTGACGCGCGTTCCGCATCTGGTGTGAACGCAGCATAAGATCACACACACAGCTGGGAGCTGCTTAAGTACTGATAACACAGACTATATAAACAGCTCACTTTGACACTCCCATTGCTGCAACATTATGAAGCGCTCTTCTAGTCTAGTCTTTCCGTGTGTGACGCTTGCCTTGTTCTCGTTTATGTTGTCTGCCGCCTGTATCGACCATTTGCCCATGACCTGACAACGCTTCTGGATTTCCCTGTATGTACCCATTTGCCCCTGTGTTTGACCACTGCCTGTACGACTACTCTTAATAAAACTGCACATGCATCCTCATCTCCGTTGACAGTGTCTCTACGTTACCAACGAGCTTAAGCCTGGTTTATACTTCTGCGTCAAGTGACCGGCGTAACCAACGGCGCATGCAACGCGCGTAGCTGTGCATTTATACTTCTGTGCGCGGTCTCTGTTGGTCTGCATTAACACTTCCAAAACGCTAGTGGGCAGTGAGGTGTAAATGTTCCTCTGTGTCGAGTTTCTTCGCTGCTGTTTTGTTCTTTCTGAACTCTTCCGGGATGTACAAGTGGCTCAAACTCACTCATTTTGAGGCAGGAACCGGCGGACGTGCAACAACTTTAACTATGAGGTAAACACAAAACAAAACTTTCCATCCGGAGCTCCTTCACGGGACTCCACACTTGTAAACAATCGCTCCATTGGGCTTGCGCAAGTCGCGCGGCTCTCGGTCCCGCCCAGACTCGTCAGCGCCACCAAGCCGACCAATCACAGAGCTTGCGCTACGCGTCGTTGCGAAGTGTATTTACATTTTTTGAGAGGTGCACGTCAGCGACGCCGACGGCGTAGGGCTATGCGTCATCGCCGTAGCATACGCATTCCATTGGATCTTATTGCTGTCGCAATGGCAAACAGCTGCTTTGATTTTTATCAATTTATTTATTTATTTATTTAAAATGCGCATTAAAGCTGATACACAAGTTGAAAGACGACAATACAACACCACCCATCACAATCATCAGAATTATAATAGTTTGTTTTACAGACTTGATGTTTATATTTTAACTATACTTATTTTCTCTGAACTGTCCCTTTTAGGGGAAATTACTTTAAATTACTTTAATTTAATAGTTTACGCACTGGCATAATATAAATTAAAACTGACATGTTAAATTAAATTAACATGACTTTCAAAATGGGATGTTGATAACAGACTGACAGTACACTTTTAGCTGCAGCTTTGTATGATATATGAGCAATATCAGTGCGATATGGTTGTATATCAGCACTGGTGGGAGGTGTGCGTTGGCACGAGGCCGCAGGCCACCGCCACGCCAAAATGATCCAGCCTGAGCACGGTTCGGTTCAGATAGCATAGTACAAGTACGCCCTCAGATTAGCTGTTGTCATTTTCCCGCCATTAGTGTTTCTTTTCAGCTCTGGGTTCAGCTTTGAGACTCTGCAACCAATAGCAGGTCAGCAACTACTGGGGAGGCGGGACTAAAGATAGTACAGCCCCATCTGATTGGTCAAATAAAAAAAATAATAAAATTTATTTGAAATGATATTGCGTTTATACAACAGTTTGAAGGCACAATCTTGTATATAAAAAAGGAAATCAATCACAGAGTCGCAAAAACCCTATTATATGAGGAACTACTTTCTTCCACCATTCATTCACATCTGCAGCTGAATTCAGAACAGCAGAAACCACTGCTCATTATACCAAGTAAGACCTTGATTAGCTTGTTCAGGTGTGTTTGATTAGGGTTGGAGCTAAAATCTACAGGACACCGGCCCTCCAGGAACAAGTTTGGTGACCACTGCTCTAGTGTAATGTCTAAAGTGATGACAAAACTGGCTGAGAAACCGAGTTTTCCTCCTCTAAGAACTTATGCGGACTCTGTTGCCATCTTGTGGCAGAACATTAACCGTCAATTTCATTGCTCTGACATGCTGATGGCTGCCAACGCACTGAATATCCAAAATTAATGCAAACATATTTTAAAATAGGCTCTATCTTTATAAATAAACTGCATAGATGCAATCTAAAAAACTACAATAGTGAGTTTATTGATCTGCTGTCACTATGTAGGTGGATACAGAATATCAGATGGCTATAAGCCATATATATATATATATATACAGGGCTCGAAATTAACTTTTTTACTTGGTAGCACCGGTGCTCCCAACTTCAAACATTTAGGAGCACCAAAAAAACATTTAGGAGCACCCACCAAAAATGAATGAGCACCGCTGCAAATCGTTTTTTAGGGATTTATTGTATTTTAAAACAACAACAAATCGTGACAATTTTGAACGTGCATGAATATCTGCTATAAAAAGTCTGTTACTTTATGAAAAATAATTGTATAGTTTGCATCAAACAAAAATGAAGCATTGCAGTAAGAAATATTTATTTTGTACTGCTGTTTTTATATGCATGTCAATTTAATAAATAATATTTCTGCTACAAAACAAACAAAAGATTATAATAAATAATTCAATTCAATGCTGAAAGCTGCAAAGCAGTCATCAGTAAATAAATATAAAAATAATTTACACCTCAAGAAAGAATAGACAAAAGAAAGTAAGTAAAGTCTCACTTCTATCACACTTTAAAAGTTTTGGTTTCAGTTTGTGTCAATTTAAAGGTTCAGTCTGAGATGATCTTCATTTTTCTGTGTTAGTGGAAAGCAGGCGAGTCAGCCGACCCAATTTATGAGCAGGTTGAGCAGGATTCTTGCGGTGACCACCGGCGCAATACCGCTGTTTGTTTTGATGAGCCGCAGTTTCAGTGTAAACTTAGTAAAGGCGAGCTTCTTTGGCGATGATATACAGTATTAGATTTGACTTTTTGTGGACATTTGCGCTGAATACGCAGTGAATGCAACGCATCAAGATTCGGGCACCTTCTCCGAAAAGCACGTACTCAATTGATCTCAGCTGGCGGATCAATATCCACCACGTGTCATGATCGCTCTCATCTGCGCCTCAATTTTAGGTGGGGTTTGCAAACCTGTGTGCTTTAAGTTTTCACTCTTCAGCCGTTTGTATTTCCCGTGGTCATAAAAGCTCCTTCCCTGTCATCTGACAGCGGAAAGCCTTGAGTGAATGACAGCTAATATGAACCAATATAGCGGCAGAGAAGAGCGATTCAGCACGTTTTTACAAAAAATCAAAACAGGTCGCACTACAACCATTATCTGCAGTCGCACTAATGCTCCCAGATATATTATGAGGTCGCATAGATTAACTTTCGGGCGCATATGCGACCAAAATGGTCGCGATTTCGAGCACTGATATATATATATATATATATATATATATATATATATATATATATATATATATACACCAAAGTTAATTGAACTGATAAACTGTTCATACAGTTGAGTAAAGATGTCTGTTGAATGCACAAAATAATGCCCGTGTACCTACCTTTATTTTAGGATGGCTCTTTTCTGCTGAGGAAGAGCTCTGGTGTAGATGCGCAGCAGCCATACACACTGGTGGTGTTTTACAACAGTCGAGTGTACAACATCCCTGTCCGATACATCGCTTCCACCAAACAATACTCTCTGGGGAAAGAAAAACAAGGAGAGGAGGTAAAGGACAATAAAGTTTAAACAATAAAGTTTTTCCCCCTATTTTGCATTATAAAAGTCATAACATATTAATTATTGTTAGATAGATAGATAGATAGATAGATAGATAGATAGATAGATAGATAGATAGATAGATAGATAGATAGATAGATAGATAGATATGAAATCTAAATTAAATTATGGCTCAAAACCCTGTAGTATTAAGCATTTGGGTTTGGCAGGGGAGAAATACAGAGGTAAAGTTGGTTTTATATGCGCACATTCAGACTTTCTCCTTAATAATATCATTTCAGAAAAGTATGATTTGCAAATTCTAAATAGTGAAATCATATTAGCAGCCAATAAACATCAAAGAACATTGTTCACAGTCAAATAAATAGTGCTAATGTTGTTTTCAAGTCATATTTACATGTGATTTCATACCCTATATTCAAATTAGCGTAGTAAATAATATAGGGAACGTTAAATGAAGGAATGTGCGACTATAAGTCCAACTTTACCTCAATGGGAGATATGAGGTGAAAGTTGTCATCTGTCAGTCTCTAAACTCTGATTTTTCTGCCTGTGAAGCGTTTCAGCAGCGTGTGTGACATGATTGAGAACCATCAGAAGAATCCTCTGGTCCTGGTGGATTCCCTGAGCAACACCAAAGACTCCACCAAACTCAGACACGCAGTGAAGCCTTGACACGAGGACACTTTCTGACAGATATAACGGAGCAGGTTTCACATTTTACCTTAATAGACGGTGGAGGAACATCTGAGACGTGCTGCTACCGATACTGCTGAAAACGGGCTGTTCTTATAGTCGAAAACTGAAGCGAGAGGAATTAAATGAGTGTGTGTGTTTATATGCTGAGGGCAAGCACCTGCAGCGCAACCGTGAAAAAAGTCCGTGTTGCGCACCATTAAAAAATATATGTGAGAGACATTATGTAAAACAAACGCTTAACGTGGCTTAATACATAAAGAAAGAGATATGTAAAGACATTATATATCTGTGTTGTTAAAAATATTGTTTAGCTATGAAGACGAACCCAGAATATAAACACAATATGCTAATTGTATGCTAACATGCTACGTGTCTTCCCATAAAAAATTAAAAAAACATTCATTCAGTCATTTTCCTTTGGCTTAGTCCCTTATTTTCATAGAAAATAAATTACATTTAAAAAGTTATAAATTAAATTCGATATATGATAAAATATTTTCAACGCATATGTTAAGCAAATGAATGCAAATACGCGATATATGCAAATCACATACAGAAATCTGATAGGCTATAAGGAAATATATGCAAATCGGATGACATGCAGGCTTATGTTTGGATTTTAGACATGCAAATTTCATTCATTCATTAATCTTCCTTCGGGTTAGTCCCTTTATTTATCAGGGGTCCCCACAGCAGAATGAACCACCAACTTATCCAGCATATGTTTTACACGGTGGATGCCCTTGCACTCACAACCCAGCACTGGGAAACAACCATACACACTCATTCACACTCACACACTACATGCATGGGAAACTCACCCCAACACGGGGAGAACATGCAAACTCCACACAAAAATGCCATGTGACCTAGCCGGGGCTCGAACCAGCAATCTTCTTGCTGTGAGGCCCCCAGATGTCATGTATACAGCATATATTTCTAAAAATTGCAAAAATGTCAAATTATAACAATAATTTAGCCATAATAATAATGTACATATGTTCAAATTAAATTGCAATAATTTTTCAAATATGGCCATATATCAGATTTCCATAGAGGCAAATTCAGTATAGAATTATTAATTCATTTATTTTCTTTTCGGCTTAGTCCCTTTATTAATCCGAGGTCGCCACAGCGGAATGAACCGCCAACTTATCCAGCACATGTTTTACGCTGCGGATGCCCTTCTGAAACCCATCTCCGGGAAACAAAATTCAGTATAGAATATGTTACTATATTTAAATATTACAATTATTTTTTAACACGTTTTAGGAATCTATAACACAATACATGCAAATCAGATGACATACAAGCGTATGTTTGGATTTTAGAGAAATGCAAATGTCATTTATTCAACATATATTTTTAAATATTGAAAAAATGTCCATCTATAACAAAATTTTAACCATTAAAGCCATAAAAAATATGTACATGTGTTTGAATAAATTCGCTGTAGTTTTCATATATGACCGTAAATCAGGCAAATTCAGCATAGATTGCTATTTTATATAAATATTATCTGTTTATAATGTATGAATCCACTTTAAGCACTTTTTCAACCATTTTATGAGTAGAAATCGCTTAACATGCTATTTAGGGTGTTGTACTTTCTGGGTTCATTTGCATATCTGTATGAAGAATCTTTTTTTTAAACTGTATACCAAATTTCATCTTTATAAATAACATTCTTAAAACATTAAGTCACATTAAGCGCTTTTTATGCTAGGTGTTTGTTTGTTTGTTTGTTTGTTTGTGGTTGTAAACTCTTCAGAAAAGTACAGAAAATGTTATATTAATCAACATGCAAATCAGGTACAGCTGTACAGTTTATATATCGTTCATTTATTGTTGGATATTGTATTAAACATACTGTTTTACTTTACATAAGGTGCGTGGCAATAAAATAAATATGAAAAATTTGTTAAAGCTATTGTGTTGTGTATTATAACAATTACAATTGGGATGGGTCTGAATACTTATCACTTCAAAGTGGATCAAATGCAAATTGTTTTGGAGTATGTAGGCCATTTTGACTATATAGTATATAATGACTGTATTTGTGCACTGTTAACATCAGTTCGTCAGTAACTTACTAATCAATTACAGCAAAAATACCATTCTACACTTTTTATCTTGCTGTATATTTATATGGATATTAGATCTGCTTTGATCTGGTCTATTGAACAGTCTATTATAGTTCCTCAAAACAGCAACGTGCCAGCAATATGCCTCAACACGCCTCCTTTAAAGAGCAGAATGCCTATGGGCGCACATATGAGCGCAAATGCAATTGCTATTTAAACAGCGTGCTGCAAAACACCAAACAACTCTTGCGCCAAACTGAAACTAGCAAATGACAATTGCGTCATGCCTTGCACCGGGTGTATTATAGTCCCCTTAGTTCCTTAATAATCTGGGGTCGCCACAGCGGAATGAACCACCAACTTATCCAGCATATGTTTTATGCAGCGGATGCCCTTCCAGCTGCAATCCATCTCGGTGGAACATCCATACACACATTCACACACACACTCATACACTACGAACATTTTAGCCAACCCAATTCACCTGTACCACATGTCTTAGGACTGTGGGGGAAACCGGAGCACCCGGAGGAAACCCACGCGAATGCAGGGAGAACATGCAAACTCCACACAGAAACGCCAACTGAGCCAAGGTGACAGCACTACCTACTGCGCCACTGCCTCGCCCTATATATATATATAATTTAGTATTTTATTTTTTTGTTTGACTCCTGTATACTAATTTATTTTCATTTGGAATATATACACATACATAAATGCACACACACATCAGCCACTTTAGGTACACCTGTCCGCAAATTTCTAATCCACCAATCACATGGCAGCAACTCAATGCATTTCTGTTCAAGACCATGAAGTTAAAAGGGGGTCCAACCCGGTACTAGTAAAATGTACCTAATAAAGTGGCCAGTGAGTTGATCCTTTATGGCATAGATTCAGCAAGGCACTGGAAATATTCCTCAGAGATTTTGCTCCATATTGACATGATAGCATCACACAGTTGCTGCAGATTTGTCGGCTGCACATCCATGATGCCAATCTCCCGTTCCACCACATCCCAAAGCTGCTCTATTGGATTAAGATCTGGTGACTGTGGAGGCCATTTGAGTACAGTGAACTCATCGTCAAGTTCAAGAAACCAGTCTGAGAGGATTTAGCTTTATGACATGGTGCGTTGCCCTGCTGTAAGACAGGTGTACCTAATAAAGTGGCCGGTGATCATATATACACTCATATATACAACATCATTATGATTCTTACTGCAAATAAAGCTATATTGCACTCTTAAACATAAATTTCACTCTCAGGACAACATATATATATATATATATATGAATTTATATATATATATATATATATATGTATATATATGTATGTGTGTGTGTGTGTGTGTGTGTGTGTGTGTGTGTGTGTGTGTGTGTGTGTGTGTGTGTGTTTCTAAACAGTCAACTCTTGTTGAAAAAACAAATAAAAAACTCAGTCTTCATAATAAGCATATATTTATTTATTTACAAAGGGGGCTCAGAGTGTCAGGTTGTACAGAGGCACTTCAGTAATCCAGCAATATACAGTAAGGTGTCATTCACAGCCTTTAGTGTAAAGCAAATGCTTTGCAAACACACGAGAGACACGTCTACTTTGGTTTTCAGGTGAAGTGCATTACAGAGCTGTAAAATAAACACCATCCACAAACATTGCATCTGGAGATTTTTGATATTCACACAACAATTGAGTGCGTCAAACTCTGCAGTGCGAATCAAGTCATCACAACAAACCCATAAACCAAGAAATTATTACTCTGATCAGCACAGACCTTAAATAAAACCCTTTGGCGTCATAAATGAGAATAAAAGTATTGTTTTTAAACGATCGAGATCGCAATATCACAGTCTGTGGCCTTCTTTAACAATGATTTACACATTTAACAATTAAATAAATGTGATGTAATTCATCGAACATTTGATTAAATAACACAAACATTACAGCCGACTGCACACTGACTGAAACAATAAATAATGCATAATAAATACAGAGTTTTCCATGCTAGGCTCTTGTAGTTTTAAATGAATGCTGAATGTACAAGTCGATTGCATACAATCGTAGTTTTAGATGATTGCAGCAATGACACAAACACAAAACACACCTAAAGTGATCATCATTCAACGTTTCAATCACAAAAGCTCAATTTCTACTGCAAAAAGCGAGTGATAGAGTAATAAACTATACACATGGCCTGCTCTGTCTGTTTAATACACCAAAAAATAATGAATATAAAGCTACATAAATGTCTTGTACCAAACAAAACTGCTGAATAACTCTGTTCGTTCAGCCTTCTTCAACTAGTAGTGAAATATTACAACATTACCTGAGGTTTCTGTAATAATATGAACGATTACAGTGTCTTGCATGATTGATTTGGTCAGCAAAACACTGTGATTTTCAATATACTAGATAACGTACTGCACTTTTTCACACTGTGGAACAAAATCATAAGGTATAAGGAATCATAATATTTATTTCGAAGGTCTCTTTAACACATTTGTGTCGATTATACTTTACATTGCATGTGCATGGCAACTTATATTAATTAGAGTTTAAGTAGACTCTCAAAAATAAAGGTACGCGAGCTGTCACTGGGGTGGTCCCTTTTCTAAAGGTAAACATTTGTACTTAAAGGGGCCATATTGGTAACTAAAAAGTATTTATTAGTACCTAATAAATTAAGAGGAACACTTTTGTACTTTATTATGCACCCTTGAGGTATTATTATAGACCTTTTAGGTACAAATGTGCACCTTTTGAAAAGGTACCACCCCAGTAACACCTTGCGTTTTTCTGAGAGTGTACGTTTACACTGCAAAAAGAGCTTTTCTTACTGTTTTTGCCTTATTTCTAGCCAAAATATCTAGAAATTCTTAAACCAAGAAGCATTTTATAGACAAGCAAAACATATAGTCTTGCTTTAAGAAATAATATGCCAAAATGAAATGGGTTTTTCCTTTAAACAAGCAAAATAATTGGCTTACCCCATGGGCAGATTATTTAAGGAAAAACTCATCTTGACTAATGTTTATTAATATTTTAGAAAGTGCTGCTTATTTATTTATTTGTTTACCCCCCCCCTCCTTTTTTATTATTATTATTTTTTTATTTTATTTAGTTTTAATTTTTTCTTTTAGCTGTCATTATAATTGATCTATTATAATAATTTATATCTATTATTATTTTTCTTTCTAATTGTTTCCTTTTTTGTGACTGTAAACATTCTAAGTAAATGTTATTTGTATACTATGTTTAAAAAAAAACTTTAATAAAAACACATTTCCAAAAAAAAAAAATGAAAGTGCTGCTTGGGTTGACCTCTTAATGGTAGTTATGATTGGAAATCACAGAGAAAATGTGTATGTTTATATGTTTTTTCTTTCAATCTTTCTTCCTTATATACTATAATTTTATGACATGCTGTGCATATTTGTATTTATATACATTTCAATATTGTTGTTATTTATGGCCCAATGTGTTCTCATCTATAATGTTATTTTGCTTGTCTCATTATATTTTTATTTGAGTTTTGATGCACAAAATTAAAAATTTGAGAGAATGTGAACTAATTTAGTTTTTTGCTGATAGATTTGAACAATTGGGCTCTTATTGATTCTGTATATTTGATACTGAACAAATACTATGCAAACTATCTGCTAATATTCCAACAAGAAATAGCTGGCATTATAACTTGTAGTCAGCAAAATGCTTAAAAATGACAGTGAAAAATAAAGCGAAATAAATAATGCATTCTCGAGTATATAATTATTCAGTCATATCAATTTCCAGCCTAATCGGCTTTAAGAGATTGTGTTATTATAAACACTGCAAAATAAAGCTTGATTCTGGTCCAAATATCTAAAACTCTTTAAATCAAGAAGCATTTACTAGACAAGCAAATAATATTGTCATGTTTTCAGAAATAAGACTGTTTTGTTTAACCTAATGGCAGATTATTTTGCTTGTTTTGATGCAAAACTCACTTCATTTTTCCTCATTATTTCTGAAAACAACACAATATTTTTAGCTCATCTAGAAAATGCTTCTTGATTTAAGAGTTTTTTAGATATCTGTGCTAGACTTTAGATGAGCAAAGCCCGTTTTACAGTGAAGAATGTAACTCAAAGCTCCTCACATCTGCACATGTACATGTCTCGCCCTGAGATTAGCACAGAAACCCTGATTTTAGTAAGCGCTTGCTGCTTTTTAAGTCAATATATCATGTTTTTATGAATTAAGTATTAATTTACATGTACTTGAAATGTTTTGTATCAGGAGAATGTTAATAGAGAAATATCAACAGATACTAAGCAAACAATCTGCTAATATTCCAACAAGAAATAGCTGGCATTATAACTTGTAGTCAGCAAAATGTGTAAAAGGAGCATCAAAAATAAAGCTATAGGCAAAATAAATAATGCATTCTCGAGTATATAATTATTCAATCATATCAATTACCAGTCTAATCGGCTTTAAGAGATTGTGTTATTATAAACACTGCAAAATAAAGCTTGATTCTGGTCCAAATATCTAAAACTCTTTAAATCAAAGAGCATTTTCCAGACAAGCAGAAAATATTGTGTTGTTTTCAGAAATAATGAGTCAAAATTAAGGGAGTTTTTCCTTAAAACAAGCATTTTGAAATAAGTTTATTTTGTTTAACCTAATGGCAGATTATTTTGCTTGTTTTAATGCAAAACTTACTTTATTTTGGCTTAATATTTCTAAAAACAACACAATATTTTAAGCTCATCCAGAAAATGCTCCTTAATTTAGGAGTTTTTGTTGGACTCGACTTTAAATAAAAACTGCTTAGTTTACAGTGAAGAATGAAACTCAGAGATCCTCACATCTGCACATTTCTCAAGCTGAGATTAGCACAGTAACCCTGATTTTAATAAGCGCTTGCTTTATAAATTTAGTGTAAATTGACATGTGCTTGCAATGTTTCTTATTATCTTATTAAACAATAAGCAAACTATCTGCTAATATTCCAGCAAGAAATAGTTGTCATTATAACTTTCGTCAACAAAAAGTGTAAAAGGGAGCATCAAAAAATAAAGCGTTGGCCAAAATAAGTTCATAAAAATTAATGCATTCTCGAGTATATAATTATTCAGTCATATCAATTACCAGCCTAATCGGCTTTAAGAGATTGTGTTATTATAAACACTGCAAAATAAAGCTTGATTCTGGTCCAAATATCTAAAACTCTTTAAATCAAGAAGCTTTTTCCAGACAAGCAAAAAATAATGTCATGTTATCAGAAATAAGACTATTTTGTTTACCCTGTTGGCAGATTATTTTGCTTGTTTAAATGCAAAACTCCCTTCATTTTGGCTCCTTATTTCTGAAAACAACACAATATTTTTAGCTCGTCTAGAAAAAGCTTCTTGATTTAAGACTTTTTAGATTCAAAAGAGACAAAAACAAAGTCTTTTTTTGCATTGAAGCGTTGGGATTACTATACATTGACATGCACTTGCAATGTTTCTTATAATAAGCAAGATGTGTGTTAGATGAGAAATATCAGCAAACAATAAGCAAACTATCTGCTAATATTCCAACAGGAAATAGCTGGCACTATAACTTGTAGTTAGCAAAATGCTTAAAAATGACAGTGAAAAATAAAGCGATAGGCAAAATAAATAATGCATTCTCGAGTATATAATTATTCAGTCATATCAATTACCAGCCTAATCGGCTTTAAGCGATTGTGTTATTATAAACACTGCAAAATAAAGCTTGATTCTGGTCCAAATATCTAAAACTCTTTCAATCAAGAAGTATTTACTAGACAAGCAGAACATATTGTGTTGTTTTCATAAATAATGAGTCAAAATTAAGGGAGTTTTTCCTCAAAACAAGCAAAATAATCTGCCAATGGGGTGAGTAAAAGAATCTAGTTTTCTTTTTGACATAAGACTATTTTGCGCACCCTAATGGAAGACTATTTAGCTCATTTTAATGCAAAACTCACTTCATTTCGACTCATCACTTCAGAAAACAACACAATATTAACTGCTTGTATAAAAATGAGAATTTTTTGATATTTGGACTAGAAACAAGCTCTTTTTTTGCAACACTAAAATAAAGATCCTGACATTTGCACATTTTCTCGCCCTGAGATTAGCATAGTAACCCTGATTTTAGCTCTCACTGCTTTTATAAACATCTAATTCTCCGATTCAGGTCTTCTATGTGTTGAAGATCTGCTTCCAGCCTCTGGTGGCTTCAGTCAGATGTCTCTGTCCGTGTCCAACCCAAGCTTCTTGATTCCTGAAAACACGCCCACAAAACCAGCATGTGAACGTCGGCTGCAGAACAGCGCTTTCTGATAGCGTCGGCACCACGGTATACTTTCTTCCACGCACTCTTTTGAGTCTCAGTTTCAAGCTGAATCTCTCCTTAACGCTGCTATTTGGCCATTCCCTCCTATAGTGATAACTGGTGAGGAGATTCGTTGAAATGAATGCATTGCAATTAAACTCCGACAGCGCACGGAGAGTTTTACGAGACAAAACCACACGCTGGATCGCAGCTTTGTGTTTGTGCACGACTTTCATGATGTTCGTCACTTCGGGGATATCAGAATCTGGATGGTTGAGGACTATAACGGGTTGGTTCTCAGCAGGGATTTTGAGGGATTGTGTGGAATTGAAGGGAATCAGTCGAAGGGTTGTCGGAGTGTCTCGAGACGCCGGTTCCCAATGGAGAATGGATGGCTTTGGGGATTTACTGACGGGTTGTTGTTGGGAGTCTGTTGAGGATTCTTCTCCCATGCGCTTTCTGTTTAGTGATGAAATGGAGCCGGCGGCTGACTCAGGAACAGTTGTGGACGAGTCTGAATCCTCAGAGAAGATGATGCTGGTGTTTTCTGGCTCACGTCGCTCGATTGTTCCTGATCAAAACATGGAGAGGAGTATATGATTGTATGCTGGAGTCAAAATTATTAGCATTTTATAAATATTTCCCAAATGATGTTGAACAGAGCAAGGATTTTCACACATGATTTCCAATAATATTTTAACTTATTTTCATTAAATGTCACTTCAAGCTGGATACTAGTACAGGTTATATACAGGAATCCAAAAGGTAATTTCAATACCATTTTAAAGACCTTCTCAGAATATTGTAGGACCTCATCGCCACTTCAAGTTCTAATCAGTATCTTTAACTTAATAAACAGTTGTTAATGAATAGGGGTGTCATGATTTCGATTTTTAATCGAAATCGATCGAAATTTATGCGCAATTTCGATTATCGAATCAAAAAATAGAATCGTCGATGCTGCCATGCCCCCATGTCACGTCAGCTTGGCTTGCCAAGCGGGAAAAAACAGGCTTGTTGAAGTGCTTATTAAACTGCAGAAGCAGGAGACCCGTCGACAGAACTTAAACCCTCTCCTCTTTCAATGAAGTCGCCGGTGTGGAAGCATTTTGGATTTCCAGTGAGTTATGTTGACAACGTTCGTATTGTCGACAAAATAAACACAGTTTGCAAGCTCTGCTATGTACGTATTACGTACAGTTCGTCCGATAGACAACACCGGCATCTCGATCCTCCGCCCGCCCCTGTTGCAAATCCGCTGGCGAAAAGTACACACTCAGGCCCTGTTTACACTATCTTTGTTTTTAAATGACATTTTAGAACGACAACGATTTGACATCCACAGTGGCGTGTAGCATTTATGAGCAGCCCTCCTTCCTCTCTACCTCTGAAAATGCACATCACGTGACCACACAGACACAGATGCACACACAGCCATGCGCTCGAGACAGCAGGTCCAGGCAGTCAGAGGACTGCTTCAATCTTTCACTCACTTGTACTTAGTCATTTTAGCGAACACCTCAGATACTGTTGGCTGGTTCCTGTTGGTTGTGCGTCTTTTTTACCGACGCCATTATAACGACACAGATCACTGCCTATTCACGAGTCCCGCAGAAAAAGTGATTGACAGGTGGTAATTATGTGTGTAACTTACCTTTATTCATTTACTGTATGATTTGTTTATGGGTAAAACAAAGACCATGCAGGTCAGGTAGGCTACAAATAATTAATTCGTCATTAATTAATTAATTAATTATTCATAATCGAAAATCGAATTAAATCGTGCCTTTAGAATCGAAAATGTAATCGAATCGAGGATTTGGAGGATCGTGACACCCTTATTAATGAACAGTTGTAGTTAAATAAATCAATAGAGCACAACCGTGCAAATGAACTCAGATCAGCTTCAAAGAAACAAAGCTTGAAAGAATAAATCACGTAGTTTTCAGCGACAGGTTTCAGCCACTGTTTAAACTCGTCTTTCTCCAAGCAGGAGTGCGCAAACTTTGCCGTCTGTTTGGCTCTATGGTTTTGTTACACGCAGTGGCGTAGCGGATGGGCCCGCAGGGCACGCACCGCGGGGGGGCCCCGCGTGATTAGGGGGCCCCACGTCGTCGCGATTTTCAATAATTGAAAATTCAGGAACCGCAATAAATCAAACTCTTGGGAACAACTGTGGTCGGAACCAAAGTTCACAGGTCTGTGTTCTCTGAACACCTCTCAAGCGGTGGACTACTTCATTCTGATTGCTTGCCGCCGAACCACGTCATAGCCAATGAAGAAGCGCCGCTGTTTCTCGCCACCGGTTCTCGTTAAAAAATGAATGACTTCTGGCTACTTTGACGCTCTCGCGGCATTCGGTTTGTGATCGCTCCTCAGTTTGTGAAGGATTCCCCGCGTTGTTGATCCAACCCGCCTATTTTCCCCGCTCCTCAATTTGTGACATAGATATATACACTAGATATCGCATAGGGACCCTGAGCATGCGTCTATAGCGCCGCCACATTGGTACAGTGCTCCCAGGACAAATGTCATTCAACCGCACTAGTAAGGACAGTGTTATTACGTGAAGATGCGGGACTTTAGCGCTGTCTACGGGTGTAGTAACGAGCAAACAAAGAAAACAAAGGCAGAACATTTCATAGGTAATATTAAGTTTTTTTCTGTTTTTGTATGTTCTGAACTTTTGTGCTAATCAGGTAACGTTATTGATGATAACAGTCTCTTACTGCATTCAGCATACGGCAAAGCAGCTCCAACTCGCACTAAACACTCGGCTTATGCTAGTTTTGTTGTATAAAATCAGTAAACAATGCAAAAGAAATACGACAACGAGATGCTGCGCTGCCAGAAACTTGTATTATTGTCGGCTAAAGTGAAAGAGTCGTTCGGGGGATTCATTCACAAACGAATCGCTCCCTCCGTCAGTATGAGCAGTGAAAGCAGGAGAGGAGCTGTGTTTCAGGACATGATTAGATCAGATTTAACAGGGAGGTTGAATAGTACATTTCTGTACACACAAACACAAGCTCTTTGTCAGGAATGCCCGTGCGATCACTGATCCATCAATGTAGAAAAGTGATGTAAAATTATAATTTTCATAAAAAAAAAATTGCATACTAACATCCAGGAAAACTCCCGATCACAGATATATGTGTATATCTCTGTATAAGCACAAACCCCCCCAACCTTCGACTGGGGGCCCCGTCGTTGATCCCTGCAGGGGGGCCTTCGCATTTTGCGCTACGCCACTGGTTACACGTGGAGAGCGTCACATGATCACATCACCTTCCTGCGTTTGTCGCAAAATTATGTGACATCACTCGGAGCTCCGGCCCGAACCAAACGCGTGGATCGAGTTTGCCGTCGTTAGTAATAGGAGGAAAACAAGTATATTTATGCTTTTTTGGAGTCAAACACTTTGAATAACGCTTGAACGAAATTTAAGACCTCGTAAAAACATGATTAACCACTTAAACTCTGCTGCTATTTTGGGATTTTGCCTACCCAAATTTAAAAGCTTCCCAAATCTACATGCAGAGGTGTACATGCAAAAATGTGGTATCATTTTAAAGAAAACCCTTTGAATTTTCATAAAACACAATTGAAAGTGTTTAGAATATCTGTATATGTTGTCTGTGTTATAATAAACACCTAAAAAATAAAGGCGCTTTTTGTATTTTTTTTATGAGCTCAAATTTGAAAGTGTATCTTTTAGGTTGTGTGTGGTCTAGCGTGCTGTAATTAATGTTGGTGGTTCCTGCACATGTCTGTAATCATAGAAAAAAGAAAAATGTCTCCACCATAATCTATGCAGAAGTTATTGTATTTTAACTGATGAGAGGTGCTGTAGAAGCCACAGAGAGCGATCATTGCTTTCATATTTCACTATTCTTTTGTTGGATCAAACATAATTCACTGTGTTTGGAGCACATCAGACATACAAAAGGATTACTTATGCACATCACCTCAAAAACAGAGGAGAAATGGCCCTGAAGCGACAGAATAAGGTAAGAGATGACAGCTGTCTATGCTATCTGGGGCTGCTTATTGATCATAAATGTATTGTTTTCACTTCTGCGCCACGGAAACACCACAATTCATTCAGCAACTGTTTGATAAGTGAATATAATTCAGTAAAAAGAATGCTGGAACCGTATAATTTGAGCTATAACTTGTACATGTGTCATTTGAAAAATATGAAAATGAACCAATGTAAAATACCCAGCTTGGGTACCCAAAACACTGTGTATTTAAGTGTAAATAACTGTTGTACAGTAGATGGTAAAAACCAAAGTGATGCATATGTGCATAAAATATAGATTCTACACCTTCAAACGAAACCACTTACGGGGGTCTGGTGCAAAGCTAGCCCTTTAAATTTGAAAGCAAAATTTGATGACGTCCATGGTGTTTAACTGGTCAATATTAGGAGGAAAACAAATATATTTATGCTTTTTTGAAGTCAAACACTTTAAACAATGCTTGAACTAAATTTAAGACCTTGTAAAAACATGATTAAGACTTTTTAATACCTTTTTAGGGCCGTAATTTTCACGAAATTGACTCATCTACTTTTAATACTTTTTAAGCCCCTGCGGACACCCTGTAGTATCTTGAAAAATATCAAGTCAAATATTATGTACTGTCATAATTAAAAGTCTTTGCTCACACTTGACGAATTTAGCTCATTCTGATTGTAATATCAGGGCAAAATTAGACCGGTCATGAAATAAACAGAAATGAATGACTACACACATAAAGTCTGTCTGATCTGTCTGTTTGACGACTAATCTAGTTTTAGGCCATTCTTAGATGTCTGTTAGATTTTCACTGACAGCCCAAGTTTGGCCTTGTTTTAGCCAAGCTGTCTACGTTTAGATGGCAATTAGACGTCTACAGAATACAAAATTATTTGCCGGAGTGTGGATCTGTGAATGTAGTTGTGGCGAGGGGGCGTGGCCGAGAGCCGTGGGAACGGAGTGAGGCCACCGCGCAAGCGGATACACCTGCGGTGCACCTGCTTCGGATCCCACGGAAGGAGCTCTGGACGATAAAAGGAGGAACGATGGCAGAGGAGGCCGAGAGAGGACCGGGCCCAGACATATTTTACTTTTGCTTTCAGTTTGACGGCAGTCTCCGTGAGGAGCTGCTGTCCGTTTGTTTTGGTTTAGACGGCAGTCTCCGTGAGGAGCTGCCGTTTATGTTATAAATAAATATTTTAAAAACTGCGTCGGTTCTCAGCCTCCTTCTTCCCGGCGGCCAAAGGGCCGTAAACTTCATTACAGTAGTGTACCTGAATGTGTGTAATGGGTAAGAGTAGAGCAATATGCTGGTGTTAAACTGCATTGCTTTAATGCACTCCTGCATTGGGCTCAAACATACCTGCCAACATTTGTCCCTGAAAATCCAGGGGGGTTAGGTTCAGGGCTGAGGTGTCTGAATAATACTGTTGACAACCGGGTGCTGTGGTGTTAGTAACTGTACTATGAATCATGTTTTGGGTGGCCGCTGCGATCGGATCCTATACCAAAGTTGGCAACCCGGGCTAGAATTATGAGAGTTTTCTGGGAGAAATAACAAAACAGGAGGGTGGCAGGAGATGGGTCTGAAATGCGGGAGGCTCCCGGAAAAAACAGGAGTGTTGGCAGGTATGCTCACACATGCGCTCTGACGACTTCAAAATTAATGATGAGCCGTGGTGGGCATTTCACTCTGTCTCGCTCTGAACGTCGACCAATCATAACAGACTGGGTCATCAGACCAATCAGCACAGTTTAGCTTTGGGAACAAATGAATCGCTGAATGAATCCTATGGGAGTCGCTGGGATAATTAGGCAAAAATAAATACATATCATAAGACATTTAAAGAGTTTTTTTAGCTTGCATGCATTTCAGCCTGTTGTTGGAGACCCCAAAACCAAAATATGACCCTTTTTATTTGCATAATAGGGGCTCTTTAAAAATAATCACTTTAATATGTGAAATGACTCAAATGTTGTCATAAACAAATATTTTCTCAATTCAAATGAGTAGCGTTTTGTACCAGCAAAGAGTACTCCATACGTCACAACTTAACAAATGGATATTTACACACATCTTTACATGCAGTAAGCCAATTAAAATGATTTGTTATGTAATTATTTGCAGATTTTAATGCAGTTCGTTGCTCATTGCTCACCTCCAGTGCATGCTGAGTCTCTCTGTGGTTCATCCGAACTTGAAGACTCATCCAGTAAGTGTCTGACTGTAGTCAAAGGCAGCTCCTCCACCGTCTGAATCAGCTCTGAAACACACAGATTCTCCCTCTCGCAGTCATACTGACCCACCGGGAACACAGCAGCCTCTCTGGGGTCGCAGTTGTTTGTGCTTTCGCTGTGGAATAACAATCCTCCATCTGCACTTTGAAATCCACACAATGACTCGCTCAGGTTATTCAAAGATGGACTAATGCAATCAAACCCAAAAGTGGAGCACAGATCTGCATTTGGATCCAATGCCAGGTCGCGTTTCTCTTGCGCAGATCCCACATTAGAGCTCAGATCCTCATTAGAGTTTTGCTCTGACCCACTGAGAGGCTTTTCTTGCTCTTTTGGATGTTCTGCATGAGTGTTTATTTCATCACAGGACCGTAGATTGGTTGTTTTGGTCTTCCTGACTGGATTATGTTGGAGGTTATTGAAGTCCTGGTTATCGTAGACATCTTGTTGTTGGCTATTACATCTCTCAATCACTGACGATGAAATGCTATGTTGAGTTGCACATCGTCCCGGGGATAAAATCCTTTCCGGAGTCCCCTGAGAACAGTTTCCTGAAGCTTTAACAGTGTCGTTTGGCTCAACCGAAGATTGATTGGTTGGTTTCACAGTGTTAGATCTGAACGCCTCATCTTGCTTGTCTGAAGGAATGACTCTGAGGACTAAATGCTTTTTGCCGTCCACCATCTTGAATCCGACCACTTTCGTAGTGCAATCTGGGGGAACGGTTATATTGTTTTTCTCCATCAGTCCGGATATCTTATCTTTCCCAACACGCCAATGGTTTATCCCATTTAAATGTGGGGGAGCAAAGTCCTGCTCATCTTTTAGAGACATGCTCCACTTCTTACCACTAACAACCGTTCTTTCAAGAAACTGCTTCGTTTCTTCCAAAGTCTTCTCTGGATCCACTAAGATGCCATTGGTGTCCAGTAAAGTGGACGGCCATTTGGGTTCTGGTTTAGGATGCAGAAGCTTCAACTCCTGGGATAAGTTATTGTTTTCTTCTTTTGAAGAAGATTCTCGCTTTTTCCACCAATTTCTTCGGCTCCATTTTCGCCGACACGCAGCAGCCATGTGTTGTAGGAGATCGTTTTTCTGTGGCGTGTCCAACTTCACACCTGGGATGTGAGAATAAGGGAGAGTTATTTAGTGATTAGCAGTGATTAAGACTAATAAATTTTGTTTAAAGGTGCGGTATGTAAGTTTGACACCCAGTGGTTGCACTAGGTATTGCACTCCTGGGCCGGGTTTTATCAAAAGGTTTAATCAGGATAAAATTGATCTGGATTTAGTAATCCTTTATTTGCAATCTGTGATCACGATGGCCACAGCCATATCACCCTGCAGCCCAAGACCGGTTACTCACTGAAGCTAAGCAGGGCTGAGCCTGGTCAGTACCTGGATGGGAGACCACTAGGGAACACTAGGTTGCTGTTGGAAGTGGTGTTAGTGAGGCCAGCAGGGGGCGCTCAACCTGTGGTCTGCGTGAGTGCTAATGCCCCAGTAAAAGTGAAGGGGACACTATACTGTCAGTGGGCGCCGTCTTTCGGATGAGACGTTAAACTGAGGTCCTGACTCTCTGTGGTCATTAAAAATCCCATGGCACTTCTCGTGAAAGAGCAGGGGTGTAACCCCGGTGTCCTGGCCAAAGTCCCTCTATCGGCCCTTACGATCATGGCCTCCCAATCATCCCCATCCACCAAATTGGCTCTATCACTGTCTCTCCACCAATAGCTGGTGTGTGGTGAGCGCACTGGCGCTGTTATCCTGTGGCTGCCATCGCATCATCCAAATGGATGCTGCACACTGGTGGTGGTGTGGAGAGACCCCCCCTCATGATTGTGAAGCGCTTTGGGTGTATGGCCATACACAATAAATGTGCTATATAAATACACATTACATTACATTACGTAATTCAGCTAGTTTTTTAAAGCAACATCAGATTGGATCAATCTGATCCGCATATGAACTCTTCAGGATCACCAAACCTGGATAACCAGTGCTCAAACAGGATGGGGAAATCACAATGTAGAACTCCAGATATGTACAGAGCAACTAGTAGAATAGCCAGTGTGGAGTCAGTATAACTTTATTTTTTATTTGAAATGAAGACACACACATTTAAAATAAACTAAAAACAAGAAAACCCCCACCCATCCTCTTACAGCAGTCCGCTCATCTGAGACCTACAACACAAACACTGTATATTGAGGATATTTATACCAAGTTTAAAATATAGACGTATTGAATTTAATAAAAAGACTTAGGGCCCTATTATACACCTGGCGCAATGTGGCGCAAGGCGCGGCGCAATACTCTTTTGCTACTTTTAGCTCGGCGCAAGGATCATTTTGAGGTGTTGCGCCACGCTGTTTAAATAGCAAATGCATTTGCGCTCAAATGTGCGCCCATAGGCGTTCTGCTCTAAAAAAGCAGGCGTGTTTTGGCGCGTTGCTATTTTGAGAAACTAAATAGTCTGTTCTTTAGACCAGAACAAAGTCGGTCTATTGTCTGGCGCAAAGTGCGCCTGGCTTACACACTACACACAAGATGCAATACGCAAATATCTTTACACTTGAAAAAGATATAATATCTTAAGGATATATATATATATATATTTATATAAAGGGCGTGTATATATGTGTGTAGTATGTAATGATTAATAATAACAAAGTGTGGTCAAAAACCTGAGTTATATCCTAAAACACATGCTGTGCCCTATATTGTCTAAAATCTGACAAGTGGGCAAATCTAAGCTTGTTTTTAATAAAACAAATATAAATATGGATATAAGAAATAATACTGCTAACAATAATAACATTATACAAAAGCAAATTGAATGAACTGAAAAAGCCTCCCGAGATGAAGAAAGTATGAAGGCAGTGGTTTTTAAATTCATGAAGGCTAGAAATTAATATGTTTTGTAATATTTTAATCCTTTATATTTATATCCTCTATATATCCTTAATATACTATATCTTTTTCATATTTAAAGATATTTGCGTATTGCATCTTGTGTGTAGTGTGTAAGCCGGCGCACTTTGCGCCAGACAATAGACCGACTTTCAGGGCCGGCCCAAGCCTTCAGGGAGCCCTAAGCAGGATTTTATTTGGGGCCCCCTTGGTGCAAACAATATGAAAAATTATCGTCAATCCTTGATAATTCGCACACTATAAATTTAAAACACACATTATCGATTTTATTCGCTGTAGCTGTGTTGCTTACATCAAAAAATATATGTTTTAAGACAATTCTAAATATTAATCTGCAGAGACAACTTCCTATTGATCCAACTTTTTATGACTACTTGCCACAAATCTAAATAATTATACACAAAACATTAATATGGGCTGGCAGAAACAAAAGCAGCTGGAAGTAGCCAATAACATACTTATTTTTATTATTATTCAGGCACAAGACGCTGCCAAACAGTCAAACATAGTGACAATAAAGATACATTTTTTTAATTGGATATAAATGTTAACACTGAAAAAAATCATATTGTATTTTGTAGTTCAAATAACTTAAAACATCTATTTAAATTAAAATCAAACTAAATCAGGAAGCATTTTCTAGACATACTCGCATATCAGTCAAATTAGTAAACGTACAAATTTTTTTCAGTTTTCAGAAATAATTCTAAATTAAGTGAATTTTTTTAAAACAAATTAATCTGCCAATGAGATCAGTAAAATAATCTTATTTAAAACCTAAAGCAATATTTTTATTTACCCTAATTGGCAGATTATTGAGCTTTTTTTAATGAAAAGTTAACAATTTTGACGAAAAATCTGTCTAGAAAATGTTTATTGGTTTAAGAATTTTTAGATATTTGGACTAAAAATCACACAAAAACTATAAGAAAGAAAATCATTTTTGCAGTGTATTCACCAACTGTCAATTGTATAAATCAGAAGCATATTTTTTATTACCAAGTTCATGAAAAAGCATTTTGCTGCTGTTCCGGGCACTACCTCTTCAATCACGGTATCCATGATTCTGCGATATGTTGATAGATCACAAGAAAACCAGCCACAATATATCACAATTTTGGTAAATGAAGGGGGAAAATGCATCAAAAATTTATGATGAATTTCTTTTATAAACACGCATTTATAGAATTGCAACAATGTAAAACAAGTGCACATCTGTCAAACAAGCTTCAAAATGCTGATGTGCAGAGAGCAGTTTATGACTGAAGAGAGCACATCTCTATCACAGCAGCAGAATCTCAATTTAGTGCAATGTGCATTTAAGAAAAAAACTGCCAAAATATTAATTTATTTTTTTCTAATTTTCTGTAAAATTAAAACACTTATTACAACTTGACCAACTAATTTTATGTAAACATGGAAACATTTTATGCTTAGCCCTGGTTTATTTTTAATAAAAAATATGTATTCCTACTATTTTTTTCAACTGATCAGAATGCTCTGAGAGGTGAGCACAGAGTCCTCTGAGCACGTATGTTGTCAGCAGTGGAGAACATTAGTTAGTTATTTTCTCATCTATTTAAGTTTTTTAATTCCCCTAATATTTTTTGCCAAAATACCATCTACAAGACTTTGACAAGGTCTGGAAGAGTCAAATAAACGCAAGGCCTTTCTAACTATATGTTTATGTCCTATTGATATCTTTAAATATTTTGGCGGAGTTAAAAAGTTTGAGCACATAAGAAGTTGCTCCGGCCGCGGGCACGCGCGAGCGATATAGTGAAGTGAAAGCGCGTCTGTTAGAAAGAAACTACTGGCAAATTCAGGGGAGCTGGATGTCTGAAACACACAAATACATTGGCCCAGCTTGGTCAGAAGAAAGTGTCTGAATGCCTGAGATTTTCACCATTGCAATGGCTCATCTCAGTGGTTTACATGACGCTGGTGTATGTCTAATGATCCGCCATTACGGGAAGCGCCACCTGGTGGCGGCTAGGTGTACTGTAGCTAAAGCGGTTATCTGCTGCAGTCGGTGTTGAAAACTCATTAATTAAATCAGATCTTTTATAAATTTAGGTAAATATGTTGGCTGTATCGAGTATGTATCGCGGTCAGAAATAACACTATAAATGGGCATATATTTTGTCCCACCACTTATCCACAGCTCAAAAAACTAAAACGAAAGTCACACAATAATTTCAAGCACTCTTGGGGGCCCCCTGGTGGCCACGGGGCCCTAAGCAGCCGCTTAGTTCGCTTATGCCTTGGGCCGGCTCTGCCGACTTTGTTCTGGTCTAAAGATCATACTATTTACAGTTTCTCAAAATTGCAACGCGCCAAAACACGTCTGCTTTTTTAGAGCAGAACGCCTATGGGCGCACATTTGAGCGCAAATGCATTTGCTATTTAAACAGCGTGGCGCAACACCTCAAAATGACCCTTGCGCCGAGCTAAAAGTAGTAAAAGACTATTGTGCCGCGCGTTGCGCCACATTGCGCCAGGTGTATGATAGGGCCTCAGGCTTTTTGTCATCAATATATAATATATATTTATATAAAAATTTCACATGTCAAACGGTAGGGTTGTTACACACGCATTTCAAAATAAAAGTCCAGCATAAGCAAATTAAGTAAAAAGTTTAAGCTTTGTTTTTTTTTGTTTTTATCACACACTAAAAATGTTTCCGCGACCCAGTTGAGAAACACTGCTGTAGACTATCAAAAAAAAATTGCTGAAGGGGGCTAATAATTTTGACCTTAAAATGGCTTTAAAAAAATAATAACTGCTTTTATTCTAGTCGAAATAAAGCAAACAAGACTTTCTCCAGAAGAAAAAATATTATCAAGCATACTGTGAAAATTTCCTTGCTCTGTTAAACATCATTTGGGAAATATTTAAAAAAGAAAAAATATTCAATGCAGGGCTAATAATTCTGACTTCAAATGTATATATTTGGAAAAAAAAGAAATATAGGAGAATTATAAGAAAATAATGAAATGAGATGATAGCTGTCATGCGTACACAACTTACCATTAGTGATGCTTTCTTCATGCTTGCTTTTGACTGGTTGTGGACAAGAATGACACACAAACTGCTCAATTTCCTGCATAGAGAGTTTGCATTTGGTACAGTAGAATTGGCCATCGAGGGAATGATGTGTTTGAATATGTTTGATTAGTTGAGGCAATGTTTGCTGAACGTCATCTTCACAACTATCACAAGTAAACAAACAGTCCTTGTGTTTCATTCGGTGTTTCTGAAGCGTAATAAACACCGATGTGGAGAAATCACACATGCTGCATGGAAACATCGGTGGGTTTCCTTCGCCTCCATGGATGACCTTAAAGTGCGTGATTAATTCTCCAGGTTTAAAGGAGATGCCATCGTTGCATGTGGAGCAGGTGAAAGTGTTCAGCGCTCGTTTCTTGGACTCCCCTGTTGCTTTCTCTTCACATGTAGTAACATTGTTCTCCTCCTTCACAGTGTTTTGATCAGAAAAGGAGGTTTTCCTGAGACGCAGGCGTTTGTGCCAAATGCCCGTTTCCTCCTTTTCAACCTGAGTGTGAGGGTTGGCATTGACCCCATTCATGTTGGCTATACAGACCCCTATAAAAGACATAAACAACTTTAAAGAGGTGCTATTATGCAAAAATCACTTCTATAAGGGGCTTAAACACAGTTGTGTCTCAGCAGTGTGTGAATATATCATGCCTCTAATGTCAGGGTACTGCCACTCTAGTCTTGTGATTTCTTTGGTGGCAGAGTCCGGACACTAGCTCTGTCTTGTCCTGTGTGTCTCTGTGCACGCTCGCTGTCGTGGGTGTATGCAGAGAGTGATGCGGCCACACGGGCTCTGGTGCCTTGGACGCGCGCGCTCTTGTACTCATGCTTGTGTTTTGTTCTGTCGGCATTGTGCTGTTTCCTTCTCAGCGTCTTCGTCTAGTTGGTTTCAGTCTTGGTTGACGCTGAGATGAAACATGCGCGTTGCATATGTGTGAGCGCACGGTGAGCTGTTCATCTATCGTGTGCTCGTGTCCTGCGTCTATTTGTGTTGTCCAAGCACGTGGCTCTGTGTTGACACTGTGGCCGCGTGCTTCAGTCTTGTCCTGTTATTGTGATCGCGTAGGTAATGAGTTCTCTCATTGGCTGCATGTTCTAGTCTTGTCTAATGTGAGCGCATGGCTTGTGTTGTCTCTGTGTCATGTGCTCTTCCGTCTATTGTCTCGTCCCACCCTCCTTGTTAACCCATTATTAACTAATTATGTTCATCTGTTTGTGTTAATTTACTACAGCTTATAATCCCCACATGTCTGCTGTCTGCTGTGCCAGTTCGTCATTGTATGTCACCGTTTCTCTCCTTGTCTTGTCGTGTGTTCCAGCCCTGATCCCTACCAGCCTGCCCAGTCAAGTTTGTTTGTTTGTTTAGCTAGTGTTTTCCCCCTTAGGGTAGTTTATTTTGCTGTTTATTTTATTTTTACCATTAATTAATAACCGGGCGAAGCAGTGGCGCAGTAGGTAGTGCTGTCGCCCCACAGCAAGAAGGTCGCTGGTTCGAACCTCGGCTCAGTTGGTGTTTCTGTGTGGAGTTTGCGTGTTCTCCCTGCGCTCGCGTGGGTTTTCTCCGGGTGCTCCGGGTTTCCCCCACAGTCCAAAGACATGCGGTACAGGTGAATTGGGTAGGCTAAATTATCCGTAGTGTGTGTGTGAATGTGTGTGTGGATGTTTCCCAGGGATGGGTTGCTGCTGGGAGGGCATCCGCTGCATAAAAAAAACTTGCTGGATAGGTTGGCGGTTCATTCCGCTGTGGCGACCCCGGATTAATAAAGGGATTAAGCCGACAAGAAAAGGAATGAATGAATAATTAATACCCATTTCTTTGCAATTGAGTCCTCGCTCCTTTTTCCCCAACCACCGATCGTGACATCTAATGGTAAACATTTATTTATTTTTTTTCTATAATCAGACTTAATAAAAATCAGTCTGCATAATCACTTTGATTGACATTCTTCCTTTGTACGTGTAATGAGAGGGGGAAAACTCCGCCCACTAGTGCCCATCTCTCCCTCATTAGCATAAACAGCCCTGAGTAAGAAGCAGTCGTCCTTTAGCCATTAGAGTTTTCACCTGCTGAATGTAACGTCAGTGAAATGTATCGTATTAGAGCGGTGGTCTCAAACTTAATTCCTGGAGAGCCACAGCTCTGCTTAGTTTAGCTCCAACTCACACCTGCTTAATAGTGTCTAGTATTCTTAAAGACTTTGATTAGTTGAATCAGCTGTGTTTGATTATGGTTGGAGCAAAACTGTGCAGAGCTGCGGCATTACAGGTATCACGTTTGAAACCTATGCATTAGAGGCTAGTTATATTCACACATTGTTGCCACACAGCTGTGTTTAAACCCTAGACATAACACTGTAATATTTATCACAACTGAAATTAGGGGTGTCAAAATTAATTGTTTCTTCGGTGCACTGCGATGCAGACGCGAACAATTCGGTATCGGTTCAGTAATAATCAGAACCGGTTATTATATATTGACGCCATTTATCTCATATGCGCTCTGTCGCGAGGGAGGCGAGCGCGGGTATTTACAACACTCAGGAGCCAAGTTCAGCCAACTACTTACTACGTTCCCAGACGGGCGAGGGCGCATGCGTGCGCGTGTGTGTTTTGGTGTCTATGTTTGTGTATGTGTGTGAATTAGAGACAGCCTGATGCTGTGTGTCTATGTGTGTGTGTGTGTGTTTACACAGAAAGCTTGTTATAGCCTCCCCCCAAAATATAACACTGTGTATGGAAAGCATCGTCCATGCACCGTGATGCACCGAGATATCGAATTGAACCGAATCGATGGCATGATAATCGTAATAAGAAATGTTTACAGCCTTTCAATTCAATTCAATTCAGCTTTATTTGTATAGCGCTTTTACAATGTAGATTGTGTCAAAGCAGCTTCACATAAATGGTCATAGTAACTGGAACAGTGTGGACAGATTCAGATTTCAGACAGATTGTAAACAGAACTTGCGATATTATAATCAGTAATGCTGTTTACTTTCAGAGAGTTCATTCACAAAACTGATCATAAAAATTGTAACATAATTGATTGTAATTGTATATATAATTGTAATATATAATTAATATATAATTAATTATCAATGCGATTATATTTTCATGAAACTTTTAAGCTCATACTCATACAGAAAAAGTGTAATATCACAATAATCAATGTAATTTTCACCACGGTTTATAATCATGATGCTGATAGGTGACGAATCTGCAATACACATACAGAGAAATGCACTTGTTTATTACATTTACTTGTTATTTTAACCTATTTAATCCCATTTTTCCCTCTTAATTTAAGAATAGTGTAACACGGTGGCTCAGTGGTATCACACTGTTGCCCCACAGCAAGAAGGTAGCTGGTTCAAATCCTGACTGAGCCAGTTGGCGTTTCTGTGTGGAGCTTGCATGTTGTCCCCAACCCAAGCTCATTCTGAATACGTAGTCACGTTTCTGGAGACAGCGAAATACGTCTCGGCAGGTACAAACGGCCGCGTTAATTTTTATTAAGCGAACGCTGCGGGGCGGTGTGACGCTGTTCCCTATCGTGCTTGACGGCCGACCGCTTACCCTCTTGTGGAGGGCTTCCCTGCTGCAACCCGTTTGTCCACTCAGCTCACCGTGTACGTCGGCAGGCTCAAGATGCAGAGAGGAGTTGACCACAACGATCAGTTTCAAGTCCAGGGAAGAGCGGTTCCAGCAATCAGGTGAGACAAAATCAGAATTCCAAAAATTAAGTGAACGAGTTTCATAACAGGGTGAGAACGCAGTGAAATCCGTAAACGCGGTAGAAAAAAAAAATCAGGGCTTTTCTTTTTTTGGATGGCTTTTTGTAAACTGTTGCTCGGGTTTAGGGAAGCGAGCGGGCGGGCGGGTCGATCAGTAAAATTGGTTGGGTTCAGGGAAGGAGGAGGGCGGGTCGGCCGATTGGCCGGTCGCGCAGTCAATCATCTGGTCAGTCGGACAGCGGCCTCTGGTGGGTTCACGCGAGAACAGCGTGGGCGCGAACCGCACTCGCGAGAGGAGTCTGAGATGCAAAAAAGCGCACAACAGCGGCCTTTCACGGATTCGCAAATCGCACGTATTCCACGGTCTCCAGAAACGTCCGCGGGACTACGTTTCCACAATGAGCCTGGGTTGGTTCTCCCCATTTTGGGATGGGTTTCCTCTGGGTGCTCTGGTTTCACCCACAGTCTAAGCTCATGAGCTATAGGGGAATTGAACTAAATTGCCTGTAGTGTGTGTGTGTGTGTGTGTGTGTGTGTGTGTGTGTGTGTATGTGTATGTGTGTGTGTGTGTGAATGAGTGTGTATGGATGTTTTCCAGTACTGGGTTGCAGCTGCAAAGGCATTCGCTGAGCAAAACATATGCTTCATAAGTTGGCGGTTCATTCCACTGTGGCGACCCCTGATTAATGAAGGGATTAAGCTGAAGGAAAACTAATGAATAAATTTAAGAATATGCCTTTTACTCTTTACACCTACATAATATCCTACACATTTCCCACAAATTACGCATGTTGGTTAAATTAGCTTTAAACCTGCTTGCAATGGTGAACACACGTCAATAAATACAGTAAATATAGGAAACAGTCAGAAATGCGCTGGAATTCAACTGATTTCCATTGAAAACTATTTTAATTCAACCAGTTACAATGTGAGCATTGACAACTTTACATCTCTTTAGATGTGTGAGCATCAGATCATGTGACAATGAAACATTCATTCATTTACCTTCGGCTTAGTCCTATATTAATTAAGGGTCACCACAGCAGAAAGAACCGGCAACTATTTCAGCATATGTTTTATGCAGCGGATGCCCTTCCAGCTGCAATCCTGTACAACACCCATACATTCTCACACACACACACACACACACACACACACACACACACACACACACACACACACACACACACACACACACACACACACACACACACACACACACACACACACACACACACACACACACACACACACACACACACACACACACACACACACACTCACTCACTCACTCACTCACTCACCACTACGGCCAATTTAGTTCATCAATTCCCCTATAGCGCATGTGTTTGGACTGTGGGGGAAACCGGAGCACCCGGAGGAAACCCACAACACAGGGAGAACTTGCAAACTCCACACAGAAATCGAACTAGTGAACTTCTTGCTGTGAGGCCACAGTGATAACCACTGAGCCACCATGCCCAAAGCCAAAAAAACACTATTACAGCTTCCAGAAACAAAACGAAAGACATGATTACAGTTGTGACCACTGGGATTAAATGGGTTGAGTAATTGAAATAACGCACGCCTTTCCTGCAGATAATGTCTAATAGTCATTCAACTGAGCCACAAAAATCATAATACTGTTGCATAAGCAGTGACTGCACAACATGTTCTCCCACATCACAAAATAATACAGTACTTTATAGTACATACTGCAGTGTTTTTGAACTATAGAGCTTTTTCATGGCTGCTGCATGGAGGGCGCCATAGCGACCAGCGTCTTCCGGTAGAATGCTAAACACTTCTGTTTACAGCGTGTACAACTGGTAATTTGCGCTCCGAAAATGGGTTTCAATGACGTTTTTAATGGATAACAGAGTGTTTTTGTGACACACAACTTAGAAATGTGTCTGTTAAAGCCGTTATAATCGGTCACATGTGGTTCAAGCGCGTCAGAAATACGAGAAAAACGTCCTCCTAGTTCACGTGTCTGCCGTCAGAAATACAGTGTGTGTGTGTGTGTGTGTGTGTGTGTGTGTTCCCGGCCTGTCATCTGGCTCTTTACCACACAACACACACACACACAAAGAGAGAGAGAGAGAGAGAGAGAGAGAGAGAGAGAGAGAGAGAGAGAGAGAAAGAGAGAGAGAGAGAGAGAGAGCAAACCAGAGTACTGGCATGAAACTTAACAGGTATGAAAGTCGGGAAATTTACAAAAATGAGCAATAAAAGTCTGTTATTGATCCTCTGCTGCTGATTTGCTGTTCATTCTAATCGCGAGCCGTTTGTGTTTTATCTCGTGTGTTGTTTTCACCACGGTTTGTGTTTTTCTGTGATTTGGAAATGACACTCGCCTATATTTTCACTTTGTCACAGTTATTAAATCAGTGTGTCAGTGGCACAGTACAGGCTACGTGTGTGTGTCAAACATTTTGGTGAACTACATTAGTTTGGGCTGGTTATATATCTGAAATAAAGAGAAAATGTTGACTTTAGCGATGACGAGGCTTCATTTAAACTGCAGAAGATGCCGTCTGACAACGAGGGGAAAACGCCTCACAGCAGCTGTTTTCCATCCTATTAGATCGCATTTAGATCGCTGATGGACAACAGTATTAGTTCAAAGAGGATAAAAGCAGGTAAAACAGATTAAAACTCGTTTCAAAGCTGTCCAAATGTGACCGTTTACACGCATCAGCTGCCGACCGGAAGTTCTTCGCATTCTCCTTGCGCATACACGCAAAGCATTATGGGTAATTTTGCGTTTCAAGAAAAAGGTCTATACTATAGTAAAGTACCTGAAATAATCTGTGGTGATTCTATAGTTACTATAACACAACAACTAGGGGTGTAACGATTTATCGTTGTACGATTTATTGCGATGGAAAAACGATTTGATTACGATATGACGTCCGTTTTCTCTTATTAGTTGAGCTGTTTGCACGTGAGCTACGTTCCACCTGCTGTCGCACGTGAGTTCAGATTGCAGCAGCAGTAATGTTAGCAGACCAAGATGAGTGGAGCTGAAATAGAGGATGACCCATCCTCTCCACATCAGACGTCTGGCAACATTTCGGTTGTACAGTCATTGCTTTAGACTCGTCCGCTTTTTGACATGCATACTGGGTCAAACATCCTAAGTTTTAAAGTCTTCACAGTGATTTACATACGTTGCACAGCGACAGGGATACCTCCTAATGGTGTTGAAAGAGTCACATACTGTATTTATAAGGTACAATTCACCCTAAAATATCATTCTGTCTTCATATAATGATGTAGTGGCGGCCGCAAAATCACACATGACGTGAGCTGACCGTAAGCTGTTACTACAGAGGGTGGACTATGATAGACACGCGCGCGTCTGCTTCAGTGAACAGAACCTACAGGTTGTGACTAACAGGTAATAAAGTAGTAAACAACATTCAGTGTGTGGAACAAAGTGATCGTTCAGGAGCCGCGTGGGAATTATGAACAGCACTTAGCAGTAGAAATGAAACCGAAAGCGTGCACATTATTTAAACAATCATATCGCATTTTAGAGTTATGATTACGACAAGCATGAACTCTTTTGAGTAGAGAGGTACACAAAAATGCACGTCAACATGATACACTTGATAGCGCCGACATCAGCGACGCAGAAGAAATAGTAAACCTGCCTAAACTGCTGAAAAGAGCCACGACTGTCCTGTGTGATGAAAAGACGGCCACCCTGCACTCATCATGCCCAACATGAAGACAGCCATCCATAAAAACCTCTCAGACAGATACACATCAGTTCAGGATTATCTTATAGAACTGCTGATTACCTGGAAATGTAGATTGCACACACAAAAAACGCAAGTGACCAAGCAAAGCCTTAAGCTCTTACTGTTAAATTCAATTGAATTTAATAATTTCAATAATATTTTATAATAAGTTTAAATTGTTTTATTTTCCAAAGACAGGCCTGTTTAATTTATTTTCTAAAAGAAGGTTCAGTTTAACAAGTTGAAACAAAAGAAATACATAAAAATAGTTTACTTGGTAATTAAAAGTTAAAAAAAAAAAATTTGCATTTTAGTTTAATTTTCAATTTTTATTCCAAATATCGTGATACATATCGAATCGTGAACATTATATCGTGATACACATTGTATTGTGAGCTGAGTGCATCGTTACACCCCTAACAAAAACTAATATAAGGTAATTAACAGATTCATAGGGAAAATAATACTACAATAGCCCTGTTTACTGTAGTAAAAACTAAAATATACTATAGTGTTTATTAGGGATGTAACGATATTGTAAATACCGCAATAGCAATTTCTTTCAATATTACCGTGGTTGTGACTCAATAAATCATAGGTCTTTTGGTGAGAAGTTTGCTCAGGCGAATGGAGCGAATGGGAGGTAGCAGAAACTACTAATTTTCATCAGCCCAGGCGTGGCCATCATCCTTTGCGGTCTGTTGTCGCTACAGATCCAGTATTGCAGAAATGGAGTGTGCTGCTAGTAGCGGCAAAGAAAAAGAGCTAAAAATGGTCGAACCTAAAGCGGGTTTTAAATCAGATGTGTGGAAGCATTTCAGTTTCTCTCTGAAACGAAACAAGAAAGTAGGGCTGTGCAATTAATGGAA
>NC_133188.1:54180000-54292500 GCF_049306965.1 Danio rerio | reverse complement strand
ATGGACACATATTGACTCAACAAGCTGACATTAATCAAGAGTAATAATAAAAGTAGCTGCGTTTTGCGCGGTGAGAAGTTCAAACGCGATCAGTTCGCACCTGTGCTTCAGCTGAACTCATCATGTCACAATGCAATGACCGTGTTATAAAGTTTTAAGTCCGACTCTATGCAACACAACATGAAATCCAACGCAAATCATGTTCGATAGAGTTCAACTTTACCTTAGCAAGCCTTAAATCCTGCGTAAAGTAAAGTTGAGCAACAAACATGAGTGCATTTTCGTGCCTTTACGCGCGTGCGAAATTACATCTCCTCAAACTTTTAATCCCCTCCAAAAAGTCAAGGTTAACCCGATGCATGCGTGAAATCGCATTTAAATGCATGTAAAGTATCGAACTTACACTGCTTTTCCGCCTCCAGCAGTCCAGTCAGGATCAGTCAACAGTGTACGGCAGCCATGACAGTTCAATCCGGGGACAAAAAGAGCTCAAGTCCATGACAAAAGTGGATTACCTGCGTGCCACATCACACTTATATCTAATTGCATGCCCTAAATTGCATGCGTTTCGTTTCTGTTGGCGCTCAGAGGCATGCTTATTTGATCGTGCATGGAGTTGCATGCTGTTTCATTCATGCGGCTGTAGATTTGATGCTTTGTGCATGACAGAGAAGTGGAGATAGCATGTGCTTCCTCTTTTTACACGCTGCATTGTTTATAACGGCCATATAGAGGCTGTTAATGCGTCACTCTGCGCTGTTTATTACACGCGCTTTAACATGCATGCATACGAGAGTGTGGGAGAAAAGAAATGCATGCATGTTGATTATAAACCTTTGGTGTTTGTTTGCTTGTTTGTTTGTTTATTTTTATTTATTTATTTATTTATTTTTAAAATGTGTGCGAGAAAATATCATACAAGCACATTAATAGTAAACTTTAGCCATTTAATTGCTTGTTTTTGTTTATATATTTAAACTTTATTTACTTATTTATTTATTTATTTATTTATTTATTTATTTATAATGTATGTGAGAAAAAAAATACTTGCACATTGACTGTAAACTTTAGGTAGTTATTCATTTATTTAAAAAGTATGCGGGAGATAATACACACATTGATTGTAAACTTTTGGTATTTAATTGTTTGTTTGTTTATCTATTTATTTATTAACTGTTATTTATTTATTTTATTAATTATTTTATTTATTTATTTATTTATTTATAATGTATGTGAGAAAAGAAAATACATGCACATTGATTGTAAACTTTTACAATTTATTTATTTTTTTATTTTTTTATTTTTTAATGCATGGGAAATATTTGTAAGAAAATGTAATTAGGTTATTTATTTATACACTTATTTATGATGTATGAGAGAAAATATTTGTACAGTGATTGTAAATTTTTGGTATTTGTTTATTTATTCATTTATTTAAAAAGTAAGCGAGAGATAATACACGCACATTGATAGTAAACTTTTGGTATTTATTTGTTTGTTTGTTTGTTTATTTACGTAAATTTATTTATTTTATTAATTTATTCATTTAAAAATATGTGAGAAAAGAAAATACACGCAGATTGATTGTAAACTTTTACAATTAATTAATTATTTTATGTATGTGAAATATTTGCAAGAAAATGTATTAGGTTATTTATTTATTTATGCATTTATTTATAATGTATGTCAGAAAAGAAAATACACGCACATTGATTGTAAACTTGTTATTAACTGATTGATTGATTTGTTTATTTATTTATTTATCTTTGTTTTGTAATGTATGTGAGACAAAAAATAAATGCATATTGATTGTAAACTCGTTATTAATTGATTGATTTGTTTATATATTTGCTTAAAATATATGTGCGAAAAGACCTTATGTTCACATTGATTGTAAACTTTTGTTGTTTATTTATTTATCTTTGTTTTTAATGCATGTGAGATACATGCATATTGATTGCAATTTTTATAAAGTTATTTATTTATTTATCCATTTATTTATTTGTTTACTTATTCATAATGTATGTGAGAAAAGAAAATACATGCACAGTAATTGCAAACTTTATTTATTTAAAATGTATGTTATAAAAGAAATTAATAGTTTTCCAGCGCTTAAATATTCAACCTGACTACAGTTTGGCTATTTCTGGATATTGTAATATAATGGACACCTTTCTATTAACACAGCGAGCCCTGATAGTTGGCATGACTACAGCTAAAAAGATGATTATTTTATTGGAAATCTCCAAAGGTTCCCTGTTATCAGAGGTGGTCAAACGAGTTGGTTTATGTCATTCAATTCAATTCAGTTCAGCTTTATTTGTATAATGCTTTTACAATGTAGATCGTGTCAAAGCAGCTTCACATAAATGGTCATAGTAACTGGAACAGAGTAGTTCAGTTTTTAGTGTTTAAGTTCAGTTCAGTTTAGCTCAGTTCAGTGTGATTTAATCATTACTGAGAGTTCAAACACTGAAGAGCAAATTCATCGATGCGTAGCTCTACCAATCCTGAACCATGCGAGGCAGTGGTGACAAAAAAAAAACTTCACCTGATGGGAGTGAAGAAAAAAAACCTTGAGAGAACCAGACTCAGTTGGGCACGACCATTTTAATTTCTCCGCTGGCCAAAAGTCTTGTGCAGAGCTTCAGTCACCGTGGTTTAGGCTGGAAGATAGCCTCAGCGAAGACTCGTCTGTCCCTGGAGCGTCGCTGGAATCAGACTCATGTTCTCCACTCCCCACGACCATCAGCGCAGCAGCAGCTCAGGATATTCAAATGGAATAACTACGTCTTGCAGAGAAAAGATGTTGTAGGGTGTGGGGAAATGGGGGGGGGGGGGGTAGTTATTGTCAATTGTTCTGTACAATTTTTTCTTCTTTTTATTGTTAGTGATTAACAGTTTTTATTGATTCTCAGGCAGGTTTCAGCATGGAATACAAAATACAACTCTGAAAAGAATCAACATTTTGTTTTGTTTTTTGTTTTTGCCCTATTATTAACCCACCCCAAACTAATCCCTACTACTACTTTAAGGTTCTGGCTTGGCTATCAGTAAATATAATTAATATATAATCTTATATAATGAAGAAAAAATTGAAATAAAATTCAATAGAAATTAAATGAAACAAATGAATGGGTAAGTTTAGTCAATGACATATCAAATTTACACTGTTGACATCAGTATATTTCTCATACATTTATTACTGTTTCATTTCCAAACAGTTTAAGTACTTGGACCATTTTTTAAAGTATAGGTTTAGCTTGTCCATTTGCTTATAAGACATTTTTTCAAATGCGGCCACTCTAGCAAGTTCTGCTGCTTTTTATTGTTAAATATCTTATAAATGTTGTATAACCCCCTCCCCAAAAAATAAATAAATAAAATAAAATAAAAATGCTAATTTTCAAGGAAAAAAAAGAAATAAAAAGAAATAAAAATACATGCACTTTAACGTTTGTTATTTTTTAAATTTGTTTGTTTGTTTGTTTACTTGTTGGTTGATTGATTGATTGATCTGTTTATAATGTATTTGAAACTTATGTTATTAATCGACTGATTGATTTGTTTATTTTTTGTTTATTTATTTGCTTAAAATGTATGTGAGAAAATGAAATACATGACATGCACACACTCATGAAAATTAATGATTGCGTTATTAAACTGGTATCGCCACCGCGAAATGAACCGTCAACTTATCCAGCATATGTTTTACGCAGTGGATGCCTTTCCAGCTGCAACCCATCATCCTAACATCCACACACTCAATCAAACACACACTACGGACAATTTAGCTCACCCAGTTCCCCTATAGCGCATGTGTTTGGACTGTGGGGGAAACCGGAGCACCCGGAGGAAACCCACGCTAACACGGGGAGAACATGCAAACTCCACACAGAAACGCCAACTGACCCAGCCGAGACTCGAACCAAAGAACTTCTTGCTGTGAGGTGATCGTACTTGAAATATTTGACATTTTTTTACATTCAATTATCCACTCTTTTACACCATTACTTTCACATAATGTGTCTACTGTGTTGTAAATGTTCAAATTAAATAGGTTTGTAATTACACATATTTAACATGTTGCTATACTGGTTTATAACTCAGAGATTATTTCCATTTTAATCCAGTCCCAAAAGTGATGCAAATAGATCACTTAGGTAATTCTAGACTAGAATTAAAGACCTATCTTTTTAGTAAAGCATACACTCAGTGCATCATCACAGTGCGGTGTGATACATGAATGTGCTCCACACAGGTTTCTGCATCTCGTTTATTTACATTATGAACAGCAGCTACGCTAATTATTCTCTTAATTCTCTATTTCCACCTGGGGATGCTCATCCCATGGCCCCCAGAGACTATGCAGCGCCACTGATGCGATCCAAGACCAGCGACGAGATGATCCCAAGGTTTTCATAATCTTGGACCAGGCCGTATCCTGAGCAGCTGCTGTGGTGGTCATAGAGGAGTGGAGAGCATGAGACTGAATACTGTGACGTCTCGCTGACATCCAGCTTCTCCAGCCTCCGGCGCCTAGACTGCAGCTCTGCACAAGATGTTTGGCTAAAGGAGAAATGGTCGTGCCCAGCCAGCCTGATCTCACGAGAAAATGTATTTTACGTTTTGCCAGTTTAGTGGTTAATTCGTACAAATTCGTACGAGTTCAGTCGTACGAAATTGTACCATTTTAAAAAGGAGGTGTGGCACCTAACCCCACCCCTAATCCCAACCGTCATTGGGGGATGAGCAAATCGTACTAAATTGTACGAATTAGATTGTATGAATTCATACGAATTAGCCACTAAATCAAAAAGTTACGAATTGCCGTGAGATTGTGTTGGCCCAGCTGAGCCTGTTTTCTCTCGAGGTTTTTTAATTCTTCACTTTCGTCAATTGGTGAAGTTTTTTTCCTTGCCGCTGTCGCCACTGGCTTGCTTAGTTTGGGTTTTTCTGTGAAGCCTAGTGTAAAAAATCTGGGTGTTATCTTTGATGATGGCTCGCAGCAAGAAGGTCGCTGGGTCGCTGGTTCGAACCTCGGCTCAGTTGGCGTTTCTGTGTGGAGTTTGCATGTTCTCCCTGCCTTCGCGTGGGTTTCCTCCGGGTGCTCCGGTTTCCCCCACAGTCCAAACACATGTGGTACAGGTGAATTGGGTAGGCTAAATTGTGTGTGTGTGTGTGTGGATGTTTCCCAGAGATGGGTTGCGGCTGGAAGGGCATCCGCTGTGTAAAAACTTGCTGGATAAGTTGGCGGTTCATTCCGCTGTGGCGACCCCGGATTAATAAAGGGACTAAGCCGACAAGAAAATGAAGGAATGAAAATAATTCATGCTTTTATTACTTCTAGATTAGACTACTGTAATGCACTATATTTTGAGATCAGTCAGACAACTCTATCCCGCCTACAGTTAGTTCAAAATGTTGCTGCAAGGCTTTTAACCGGTAAAAACATGACCACATCACACTAGCTTTGTGCTCTTTGCACTGGTTGCCTGTGCACTATCGTGTCTAATGGTCGTGCCCGCACCCTGTCAATCACCACCAAACCACCACCTCTCCTGACAGCTGAGCAAGACGCTGCAAAATAAACCCTGACACCCTGACCAATGTGAGGAGAGTTTAAGCTAAGCTAAGCTGTCAGGAGAGGTGGTGGTTTGGTGGTGATTGACAGGGTGCTGGCGCGTGACGTGTCTGAGGAGAGATGCGGTGGGGAGGGGTGAGAAGGGTGCGCGACGATGCCTATTTGAGGACCGGGAGGGAGATGCAAGATTACCGGGAGATCATCACTCGTTTGCGGGCATCCGGAGACTCACGAAACTTCCCGCCCTACTCATAATTCTCTCTTCATATAGCCGTAAGCCTATTACATATCCATAAAACACTGTGATATAACCGCGCTCGGATCGGATCGCTTTCTCACTGCAATCGAACCGCTCCAGGGTTCGTTTCAATCGAGTCGAGACCACCTCACTCAAGCGATCTCGGAGCGATTACTTTGGCGCAGAACAGAGCGCGATTGCCCTGTTCACATATGCCAAACGAACCGCGCTAACTGGGCAAACGAGACACGTTCTGAAACAAAAGTGTAGGTGTGAAAGCACCCTTAGTAGCGATTATTAAACCACAAAACTGAGCTAAATTGAACTGACACTGTTTCAATTTACTATAATCTTCTACGTGAAGCTGCTTTGACACAATCTACCTTGTAAAAGCGCTATACAAATAAAGCTGAATTGAATTGAAAAATAATTCGCACCAAATCCAAATTCCTTGTGGGATGGTAGGGAATCATTGTTTACTAATTAGTAGGTCCTAGTTAGCACATTTTAGTAAAAAGAAAGATGCTTATTTATTATTTAGCATACTAAAATACTATAATAGATTGTATTTTTCTCTGAATAAAAAAACACATATGCTACACAGTCCAAACACACGCTGTCATGATCACCAGTGATCCTCCTGACAGGTCGCTGGTGAACTACAAATGACATGTTTAGGAACTACAAATCCGATCAGGCCATGTCAAACAGCAGCTGCTCATCACGGCTGATGAGACACACACACAGCTAAAACTAATGACTGATCATTCAGACACCACACTTACACCAGTTTAGTACAGAGTCTTTGATGTTGAAGTATGTTTATAGGTCTTTGTTTTGCCTGTTTTCTGACTTTAGCCTTGTTTATTGTTTGGATCCTGTTTGCCACCTGTTTTGACCTTATGCCTGTTATTTGGCTACGTTTTTTGGATTGCCCTTTTTGTACCAGCCACTTCTGTTTGTCCCTGCTTTGCTTAAAAATAATCTTATTTTACCTGCATTTGGATCCTTGTGTCTGTTGTTTCTTGCTTTGATCACCACCCTTGACAAGTGTGTGTGTGTGTGTGTGTGTGTGTGTGTGTGTGTGTGTGTGTGTGTGTGTGTGTGTGTGTGTGTGTGTGTGTGTGTGTGTGTGTGTGTGTGTGAGTGAGTGAGAGAATGAGTGTGTATGGGTGTTTCCAGTACTAAGTTGCAGCTGGAAGGGCATTCGCTGTGTAAAACAGATGCTGGAATAGTTGGCGGTTCATTCCACTGTGGCGACCCGATTAATAAAGGAACTAAGCCAAAGGAAAATGAATGAATGAAATATTGAATTGATCAATATTCTGTCAGTACTGGTTTTGCAGTTGATTATTTTTCCCAATTTTGCTTACATTCGTGATTTCTCTATGAGTTACAATTAAAAAATAAAATAAAGTTTTCCTTTTTTAATAACTGTAATCATATTCATGAATTTTTCTATGACCGAGGGTATTATTTGATTAACACATTATTTAACTCATTCAATCATTTTCTTTTCTTATTTTCTTTTCTTATAGCTTTATTAATCTGGGGTCGCCACAGTGGAATGAACCGCTAACTTCTACTGCATATGTTTTACGCAGCGGATGCCCTTCCAGCTGCAACCCATCACTGGGAAACACCCATACACACCATCACAAACAAAAACTATAGCCAGTTTAGATCATCAATTCCCCTATAGCGCATGTGTTTGGACTGTAGGAGAAACCGGAGCACTCAGAGGAAACCCACACCAACACAGGGAGAACATGCAAACTCCACACAGAAACGACAACAGACCCAGCCAGGACTCGGACCAGCGACCTTCTTGCTGTGAGGCGATTGTGCTATCCACTGCGCCACCGTGACGCTTGAATACATACATGTATGTAAATAATGTTTAATAAATAAACAGATGTTTACAATTGTTCATTTTTATAATTATTCATTTTATTCTTACGCACATTCAAACATTAAACAATCAAAGAAAGGCATGAATAAATTAATATACTCATTAAAGAAAACTTGCAGATAAAACTAAATAAATTCGTAGAGATTTTGTGGACAAAATATTTTATAAGAATAAATTATAATAAACAGAAGTCATGCTGTTAGTCATCAATCATTCATTTTCCTTCCGCTCAATCCCTGATTTATCAGGAATCACCCCAGCGGAATGAACCGTCAACTATTCCAGCATATGTTTTACACAGTGGATGCCCTTCCAGCCACAACCCAGTACTGGGAAACACCCATGCACACTCATTCACACACACACTCACACACTACAGCCAATTCAGTTCATCAATTCCTCTATAGCGCATGTGACTCTGGGGGGAAACCGGAGCACCCGGAGGAAACCCACGCCAATAGTGGGAAAACATGTAAACTTCAAATGCCAACTGACCCAGCTGGGACTCAAACCAGCAACCTTCTTGCTGTGAGGCCACAGTGCTAACCACTGAGCCACTGTTGTTAGTTTTGTTTATTATTTATGCTGTCATTATTGAGAAGACAGTGGCCTCTAGTGGTGAGAAATAAAGCAGGAGTAAATATACCTACATTTAAAATGTTCTGTTTTGTTAGAAAAGTAAGCTTTTCTCTTAGCATTTCTGTGTGGAGTTTGCATTTTCTCCCTGTGTTGGCGTGGGTTTCCTCCGGGGGCTCCGGATTCCCCCACAGTCCAAAGACATGCATTCATTCATTCAATTTTTTGTCGGCTTAGTCCATTTATTAATCCCGGGTCGCCACAGCAGAATGAACCGCCAACTTATCCAGCACGTTTTTACGCAGTGGATGCCCTTCCCATCTGCAACCCATCTCTGGGAAACATCCACACATACACACACACACACACACTACGAACAATTTAGCTTACCCAATTCACCTATAGCGCATGTCTTTGGACTGTGGGGGAAACCGGAGCACCCGGAGGAAACCCACACAAACACAGGGAGAACATGCAAACTCCACACAGAAAGCCAACTGAGCCAAGGTTCGAACCAGCGACCTTCTTGCTGTGAGGCGACAGCACTACCTACTGCGCCACTGCTTTGCCATGGACATGCATTGAATAAGCTAAATTGTCTGTAGTGTATGTGTGTGAATGTGAGAGTGTATATGGGTGTTTGCCAGTGCTGTGATGCAGCTGGAAGTGCATCTGCTACATAAAACATATGCTGGATAAGTTGGCGGTTCATTCCACTGTGGCAACCGCAGATTAATAAAGGGAATAAATCAAAGGAAAATTAATAATTATATTTATTCATTCATTTTTTTTTTACTTTTCCCTTTATTAGTCCCTTTATTAATCAGGGGTCACCACAGTGGAATGAACCGCCAACTTATTCAACACAAAAAATGAATAAATGAAGAAAGAAAGGAACACAGTGAAAGCCAGGGGGGATGAAGATATAATTTAAATAATAATAATAAAGTAAAACAACAGACAATAAATAAATAAACATAAAATAAAGCATGAGAGTGTAAGTAATTCGGAGTACTGATGTTACAGGGGAATTTTGAATAGGGCACGACAGCTTTTAGCCTAAAAGTTGCAATATTTTAAAGTAGTTGTGACTAAATGAACACAATGACAATGAATCAAACTTCTGAGAAATGTGTTATTACATTTTCTATGTTTGATATCAACACCATCTAATACGATCTCATTTTAACTGTTAGTTTATTTGGTTCACTGTAACCCTGCAAAAGCCTCGCCAGGCCCGCTGGTGTTGCATCAATTACAATACTATCTTTTTTTGTGTGTGTACCAGGTTTTACTAATGAAACATACAGTTGAAGTCAGAATTATTAGCCCTCTTTGAATTTTTTTCTTCTTTTTAAAATGTTTTTCAAATGATGTTTAACAGAGCAAGGAAATGTTCACAGTGTGTCTGATAATATTTTTTCCTCTGGAGAAAGTCTTATTTGTTTTATTTTTGGCTAGAATAAAAGCAGTTTTTAGTTTTTTAAACACCATTTTAGGGACAATATTATTAGCCCCTTTAAACTATATTTTTTCTTGACTGTCTACTGAATAAAGCATCATTATACAACAACTTGCCTAATTACCCTAACCTGCCTAGTTACCCTAATTACCCTAGCTAAGCCTTTAAATGTCACTTTAAGCTGTATAGAAGTGTCTTGAAGAATATAGTCAAATATTATTTAATGTCATCATGACAAAGTTAAATAAATCAGTTATTAGAGATGAGTTATTAAAACTATTATGTGCAGAAATGTGTTGAAAATATCTGCTGTCCGTTAAACAGAAATTAGGGAAAAAATAAACAAGCGGTCTAATATTTCAGGGGGGCTGATAATTCTGACTTCAACTCTACATGAACAGTACTGGTCTACTGAGAAAAGAAAAAACAATATGTACACACATGAATGTTAAGTGCAGTTACTGTGAAGCAACAAACAAAAATATGAAGCCACAGGTCAAGCAACCCATGACCTCAAACAAACTGTTGTTAAATTGTCAGTTGCATCATTTAGACATGGTGAAATGCAAACGCTTTTACTGTTTTCAGCTGTGTTGGTCTTTATGTTGAATTAAGCCTTTTGCAATGAGGTCTGGAATCTCAAACGCAAGCCACGGTCCAAGTCCCAAAGCCATAAGATGAGCCAGACCAAACGTTGGCACATTTCTTGCCCACAGTGGTTTGAAGTGGTCTGTACGGCAGATTTTTCCACCTCTGTACATCTTCGCTGTCTTCCTATCTAACTCAGGAATGGCCACTTCAGGAGCTGTGGCAGGAGGATATGTAACTGGAATATCAAATTCCATGCCAAAATCATATTTGAGAAGCTCGTGAATATACCAGCATTTTCCAAACCACCTTGTGCCCTCTTTGTTGGACTCGAAACCAGTCATTATCAGCTGCTTTGTTGATTTCGACATACTTTATAAGTGCTAAATATTTTTCTCAAAGTCTCACAACAATATAATCTCATGGAGGTTGCAATTCATTCCTGACTATATGAGGCGTCTGCAGACTTTATTTATTTATTTATTTTTTTGTTGATCAAACAGGGGTGTACAGAGTTATACATAAAACAGTATACAATGGAATTAACAACAAAAATTAATCGTGTACATTAAGTATTTTTAAAGTATACAGTTTGGTACAGTCAGCATACATTTTGTTTTGTGGATGTGACTTTCCAAATGTAATAAGAATTTTAGTTATTTTGTCCATTTCCAGTAATCCAGAGTAGCAATCCATAAATAAAACCATTTGCTCAGTTATACTGATTAATTTAAGGAAACTTGGGACCAAAACCGTTTTGTGTAACTGCAACTGAAAAATAAATGAAGAATTGTTTCCGGTTCCATTTTACAAAAACAACACAAGGGTGAAAAACCTTCCTTAAACTTACTTATAAAATCATTGCATGGATAATATCTATGTAATATTTGAAAATTAGTTTCTTTTACTTCATTAGTAATTATGTATTTTGTAATATCTGACCAGATTTTGGGGGGAAAAAAGAATGAAGGCAATGCTTGTTTCCATTTAACCATTGCAATTGGAGGAACACTTTTATCTGCAGTTAGGATTTTCCTGATATCATTGTTATCAAATTTTTATTCTTGATAGAAGCGTCTGCAGACTTGAATCCAGGCAGTTTTACGGTCCAGTTTTACGCCCTGTTGTTTCTAATGCGTCCAGTAGGGGGGGATGAAAGATACATGGCCAAATAATACATTTGAAGTCAACGCTCCCAGATCATTAAATGTCCTGTTCATAAATACATATTTTAATTAGATTACGCTAAATATGAACGCTAAGTTAATGTATCAGAAAGTGAATTATTTGTAACCCCGCCGGTTCTACGCCAGCCGACCCGTTCCAAGCTGGTATCGGTAGTACCTAGAATAGCAAAATCAAGTAAAGGTGGTCGAGCCTTCTCTTTCATGGCTCCTACACTCTGGAATAGCCTTCCTGATAACGTCCGAGGCTCAGACACACTCTCCCAGTTCAAAACTAGATTAAAGACCTATCCGTTTAGTAAAGCATACACTCAATGCATCACCTAGCGGGTTCCACACAGGCTTCTGCATCTTGCTTATATACACTATGAACAGCCGCTACGCTAATTATTCTCTTTATTCTCTATTTTCACCTGGGGATACTCATCCCGAGGTCCTCAGATTATCCGGAGTCACTGATTGGACCCAAGACCAGCGACGAGATGATCCCAAGGATTCCATATCCGGGACCAGGCCGTATCCTGAGCTGCTGCTGCGCTGATGATCGTGGGGAGTGGAGAACATGAGTCTGATTCCAGCGACGCTCCAGGGACAGACGAGTCTTCGCTGAGGCCATGTTCCAGCCTCCACCACGGTGACTGAAGCTCTGCACAAGACTTTTGGCCAGCGGAGAAATTAAAATGGTCGTGCCCAACTGAGTCTGGTTCTCTCAAGGTTTTTTTTCTTCACTCCCATCAGGTGAAGTTTTTTTTCCCTCTCCGCTGTCGCCACTGCCTCGCATGGTTCAGGATTAGTAGAGCTACGCATCAATGAATTTGCTCTTCAGTGTTTGAACTCTCAGTAATGATTAAATCACACTGAACTGAGCTAAACTGAACTGAACTTAAACACTAAAAACTGAACTACTCTGTTCCAGTTACTATGACCATTCATGTGAAGCTGCTTTGACACAATCTACATTGTAAAAGCGCTATACAAATAAAGCTGAACTGAATTGAATTGAATTGGTATCGAACCAGCGACTTTCCGCATAGGAGTCGGTTGCTCCAACAAGGAGGCTAAAGACCATAACCTCTAGCATCTGTCGCTAGAGCACCTTTAGAGGTCAGAGGAGTGAGGTTTACCTGCACAGCACACACTAGCTGGCCTCCGTTACACATAAACTCACTAGATAATATGCAGAATTGAGACACTCACCAAATAATTTCAGATATGCAAAAGCCCAATTGCAAATGAATTCAATAGTATCTGGATGCAGCCTTTATGATGCAAGCTGAGATTGGATCACTCAACGATGCAATGTCAGACACAATGCACTCAAATGGAGCGAGTGACGTCACTGTGAGGGGTAGGGTTAGGGGTGGGGTTAGGTGAGCCCATTAAAAAGCATTGGATGCAGCCCAGATTGCACGGCACCAGGTCTGCATCCAGACCCCTCTCAATTAATTTACCCTAGTAGCAAAGAATTCTGGCCCAGATTTGGCATAAAGCTGGCACAGCAGGCATTCATCCGGCACTGGCATACAGCATGTGGGCCAAACATGGCCCGGGTTTGGCAGAGGCGGCACCGTCTTTAAGGCGGCACACAAGATTTGGGCCAGATGAAAAACGTAGTATTTGGCCCAGATTTAAACATTTGATAAGTGGGCCATGTGAGTTTGGCCAGTCTTGACCCACATTTAAAATACACTAAAATCATTTTTGAGTAAGGAAAAAAATTCTAACAATCAGGTCACTTTGAGAAAAAGCGTGCCCATAGTGTGCCTAAAGCGCATCACTCCATGGGTTTATCAATTTCATTGCAATCGTGACACACCAACCCATCTGGCCCAGTTCAGGCCCAGTTATGAGTTATTAACTTGGCTGAGACTTGGCCCAGATATGGTCCGTGTTTGGCCCTTGTCTGGAAGCCAGATTTGGTCCAGTCATGTACCGTAATTCACTGCGGCATGTGGGCCAAGCAAAACCTGATTGTGTGGGCCAGAGCTGGGCCAGAGAAATTTTGCTATGTAAGTAGATTCATTTAATAAGAAAAATTAAAAACAGAAATAGTTGGAAAGTGTCATGGTTGATTGTAGCCTAGTTATACGTTTTAATATAGAGAGATGCATTTTGTTGTATTGTTTATATATAAAATTACGTTTTGAAAATTTTAACCAAACAATGCAGTGTAATATGGAGTAATGATGTGCTGTGATAAGAATGCAGTGGTGTTACTACCAGTCAGCTGCAGAACGTTTAGACAAACAATTCACTCCTTTCTAAAATTCCAAGGACCTGAAAAACAAAAACCGGGACAACATTAGTTTTTACATTTATTTATTGACAACAATATCACTAGAGATTGCCAGTTTTCTTTAAATGAAGCTGAATCCTTACATCAAATTCTAAATGCTCACAAAAAAATTTGTTATGTATATAAATACTCTGCAAAAATCCTTTTCTTACTTAAGAGTTTCTGACTTGTGTCTAGTCCAAATATCTAAAAATTCTCAATCCTCAGAAACAGTAAGGAATGGAAAATTAAAAGAAAAAAAAAAAAAATTTCATCCCATTTTATATATTATCTGGACCGATGCAAAACACATCACAATATTTTTTTAATTTCATTTATGATTTAAGATTTATAATTTAAGGTATAACAAAAGGACCAAGTTCTTGATAATCTAATTAAAGATGTTTAAGTTTTATGTTTGCTAATGTTTTAAACACGTATTTAACATGCCTCTTCATCGTGTCGCGTTTGGTTGGGTGTGATAAAAGTTCTGTAGGCGTAAAATAATACTGTACTGTACTCCCTTTACTGGACGCATCAGGACCAACAGGGGTGTAAAAGTGCTCAGCCGTAAAACTGCTCAGGCCGTAGATCTGTCTGGAGCACTCTCCCCCTCCTTATTCCTGACCATAGATTATGAAGGTAAATCTGTTGCGTAACTCGAGAGCTTGCAAATGTAAATGTGAGCACTTGTGATAATAATATTTGTATGTGTAGGTTGAAATGTACACTTACAGCTCTGATGTGAACAGCTGCATCCCTCGATTTGCACACACACACAACAATCCACACACTTGTGTTTTAAATTGGAAGTTGCAGATTAATAGTTGTGTATTTGTAAAATGTCATTTACAAATACAAAATGACAGACACACGTGTGCACGGCAAATTTGATTGCATCTTATCTCTACAACCACAGGTCGGCACTCACAACCTCTCAGTTTCGTCAGTACAACTACAAATCTCCCGCGCTCTGACTTTTGCTACACATCTCCCGCGATCTCTGTAGCAGAACTCATCTGTGCACTTGCAATTGCAGAGGCGTGAGCAGCGCGGGGCGGGGCAGGTGTAAAGCTGTTTGATTGGCTGATGCCTGACCAATGAACAATGCCAGCAGCCAACAGGACTGAGGTGCAAAATAATCATTTCCCACGATTATTTCATTAGTTAGGGTTTATTTAAACTCTTTTCTGAAGAGATTCTTGTTAAAAATAATAAATTCTGTGGAAATGTACATACCAGTAAAAGAGCAGCAAAGCCAGTTTATTGGCTAGAGCCAGCCAATGAGATGGGGCGTTTCTGTTTGTCAGCACACAGGGCAGCTCACGTTGTTGGAGGCCTCGAGCAATCAGAGGGTAAGTTATGATTTTTAATAATTATCTATATGTTCAATACTGTTAGCTAAGCTAAGGACTGTGCTAGGTGCTTCTCTAGTTTGTTTTTTTATATAAGAAAACAGTTATGTAGGAGTTGCTTTCTATCATGTTATATCGTTCTAAAGATACAATTCAACCCACATGAAATAAGTTGTAATAGTATTTATAGTAAATAATAGTACGTTTTTGAACCATACTAACTATAATAAACTGTATTATACTGTATATACTGCAGTATCTACAACTTTGTTAATGAATGCAACAGCACACTGTAATATTAACTAGCATGAACTTTAATAAATTGAAGTATATATATATATATATATATATATATATATATATATATATATATATATATATATATATATATATAGCTTAAATTTGATAAGATTGAAATATAGCTATCTGTTTAAAACTAAACATTCTAATGTCATTTATTATGCAAATATCAAGTTGAAACAAATCTGTTAAGAACACATATTTATATGTAAAACCTAATACATTTTAAAGCAGTTTCATTTCTTTCTGATTTATACATCTACATCCATTACATCTGATTTAGGTCCACAACTTGCATCCTTCAACATGATATGTGTGTTTAAAGGAAGAGCAACTAGGTGAGGGAGACAGTGTTCATCGCTCGGCTGAGGGTCCACTTTGAGCATCTCATCTGCAGGGTTAAGCAACATAAGCTGAACAGTCATCATCTCTCTCTATTACAGCGAGCATCAACCAGCTTTACACAATGGCTTGCTTTTTGCCCATTACTAAAGGTTTGAGCAAAGGATTAAAGAGGAGATAACATTTGATGGGTAATGATGAAGTTGGATTTACCACCTCCATCTCATTATGAACAAGGAAAAACCCTGAAATATTTCAATACAAGTAACTAGACATTTGCACTGCACTTATTTGCACTGTAAATTTTATTTCACAAATTAATGTTAAACATTTCCCTTACAGCACAGGTGTCAAACTCAGTTCCTGGAGGGCTGCAGCTTTGCAAAGTTTAGTTCTAACCCTAATTAAACACACCTGATCAAACTAACTGAGTCCTTCAGGTTTGTTTGAAACTTTCACTTAAGTGTGTTGAAGCAGGGTTGAAACTAAAAACGTGCAGGGTTACGGCCCTCCAGGAACTAAGTTTGACAGCCCTACTTTACAGTAAAGTGTAAAAATACTACATTAAACAGTTATCAAAATAAAAGTTGTGTGTTGGTGAGTGTGTGTTTTGTTCAAATCTGTAGTCATCTTGGCAGGTAAAAAGAGAAAACAAATGGTTGGCTTCCTCTTGAATGATCTGAATCATTTGGAAGTGTTTGTAGATGAGCTGGATCATCATGTCATCTTTAGCATAAATAACATCCTATTCAAGCTATGCAGCTTCTCTGAGTTCCTCATCAACTTGAAACATGCTGATCTCTCCTGTCACTCCATCCTTACAGGAAACTGAGAAATAACCTATAGTTAGTAACTTTCATAATTAAAAAAGTGATATAAAGGACACACTGTACACAAACATGTAAATAGATAGATAGATAGCCATGATGCAGGTTATTATAACAAAAACCAGTATAATCAGTGAGAAACTGAAACGCCTAGTGTTATTTTTAATTGCCATTAATGTGTGTGTAAATATACTTTCATTTATTAAAGTTCATGCTAGTTAATACTACAGTGTGCTGTTGCATTCATTAACAAAGTTGTAGATACTGCAGTATATACAGTATAATACAGTTTATTATAGTTAGTATGGTTCAAAAACGTAATATTATTTACTATAAATACTATTACAACTTATTTCATGTGGGTTGAATCGTATCTTTAGAACCATATAACATGATTGAAAGCAGCTCCTAGATAACTCATAACTGTTTTCTTATATAAGAAACAAACAAGAGAAGCACCCAGCACAGTCCTTAGCTTAGCTAACAGTATTGAACATATAGATAATTATTAAAAATCATAACTTACCCTCTGATTGCTCGAGGCCTCCAACAACGTGAGCTGCCCTGTGTGCTGACAAACAGAAACGCCCCATCTCATTGGCTGGCTCTAGCCAATAAACTGGCTTTGCTGCTCTTTTACTGGTATGTACATTTCCACAGAATTTATGATTTTTAACAAGAATCTCTTCAGAAAAGAGTTTAAATAAACCCTAACTAATGAAATAATCGTGGGAAATGATTATTTTGCACCTCAGTCCTGTTGGCTGCTGGCATTGTTCATTGGTCAGGCATCAGCCAATCAAACAGCTTTACACCTGCCCCGCCCCGCGCTGCTCACGCCTCTGCAATTGCAAGTGCACAGATGAGTTCTGCTACAGAGATCGCGGGAGATGTGTAGCAAAAGTCAGAGCGCGGGAGATTTGTAGTTGTACTGACGAAACTGAGAGGTTGTGAGTGCCGACCTGTGGTTGTAGAGATAAGATGCAATCAAATTTGCCGTGCACACGTGTGTCTGTCATTTTGTATTTGTAAATGACATTTTACAAATACACAACTATTAATCTGCAACTTCCAATTTAAAACACAAGTGTGTGGATTGTTGTGTGTGTGTGCAAATCGAGGGATGCAGCTGTTCACATCAGAGCTGTAAGTGTACATTTCAACCTACACATACAAATATTATTATCACAAGTGCTCACATTTACATTTGCAAGCTCTCGAGTTACGCAACTGATTTACCTTCATAATAGATATATACATTAGATGTTGCCTGGCCTATTGTTGTCTATTGGACGGAATGCGTCAGTAGTGTCGCCATCTTGCTACAGGGTAGCGCTTCTTTGAAATGAACGCGGGACCAAGGTACAGTGGAGGACTTTGGACAGTTTTTTTTCTAATTACGAAAATTATAATTTTACATCACTTTTCTACATTGATGGATCAGTGACCGCACGGGCATTCCTGACAATGAGCTTGTGTTTGTGTGTACAGAAATGTACTATTCACCCTCCCTGTTAAATCTGATCTAATCATGTCCTGAAACACAGCTCCTCTCCTGCTTTCACTCCTCATACTGACGGAGGGAGCGATTCGTTTGTGAATGAATCCCCCGAACGACTCTTTCACTAACGTTAGCCGACAATAATACAAGTTTCTGGCAGCGCAGCATCTCGTTGTCATATTTCTTTTGCATTGTTTGCTGATTTTATTCAACAAAACTAGCATAAGCCGAGTGTTTAGTGCGAGTTGGAGCTGATTTGCCGTATGGTGAATGCAGTAAGTGACTGTTATCATCAATAACGTTACCTGATTAGCACAAAAGTTCAGAACATACAAAAACAGAAAAAAATTTAATATTACCTATTAAATGTTCTGCCTTTGTGCTTTGTTTTCTTTGTTTGCTCGTTACTACACTCGTAGACAGCGCTAAAGTCTCTTCACGTAACAACACTGTCTTGACTAGTGCGGTTGAATTAAATTTGTCCTGGGAGCACTGTACCAATGTGGCGGCGCTATTGACGCATGCTCAGGGTCCCTATGCGATATCTAGTGTATAGATCTATGATTCCTGACGTCAAAAGTTCAGCTGTTTTTCTTTTACTTTAATTTCGTTTTTTCTTACTTATTTTATTCTTGTAAAGAAATGTAAACTGCTTTTATCGTATAAGAAAACTGTACATGCTGGTTCTTGTTAATAAAAAATTTAAAATAAAAAAGTTCAGCTGATGACGCGTATGAGAGCTTAGCTCTGATTGGCTGCGCGCTGTGATTGTAAGGCGCCCTCCCATTGGCTGAGATTGTCAATGGGCTTCCCTCGCGTGCCTGGTATTGTTACTTTTTACTCGTGAACCTCAAGTGTAAACTTAACTTTGATTTTCACTTTGATTACCCTAGTAAGTTTGTTTGTTTGGCTGCTAGTTTGCTTTGTGCTGTCTGTATGCAGGCGGCTTTGTGCGGGGTGAGTCTTTCACTATTGGAAACTTTTCATTGTTAGCTAGTTTGGGGATTCTGCATTTGACAGGCGATAACATTTCATACCCGGTAACTATTATTGGGGTAAAGTTGGTTTTATATACACACATTCAGACCTTTTTAACATAGAAAAGTAGTGTTTGCGGATACTAAATAGTGAAATCATGTTATCAGCCAATGACTGTCAACGTACAATATATTTCACAGTCAATTAAATGGAGCTAAAGTGATTTAAAGTCATTACAAGCGATTTTCAGACCGAATATTCAATATAGCATGGTAAACAATATAGAGACGGTGTGCTAATAGGTGTAAAAGATTGAGGTGAAGTTTGTTTTATATTTGTACATTCGTCCAGTAACAACTTCTGACACAGTCTCTACATTGTTTACCATGCTACTTTAAATATTAGGTCTGAAATCACTTGTAAGAATGACTTCAAAATAACATTAGCACTCTTTATTTGACTGTGAACAATGTACTTTGATAGTCATTGGCTGATAATATGATTTAACTATTCAGAATTTGCAAATAATTCTCTTTCAGAAATGTTATTATCAAGGAGAAAGTCTGAATGTGCAAAAAATAAATCCTACTACAATAATAGTGTCATTATAAATAATCAGAATCCTTTTAAAATTCTCCTTTAGTGTTTTATTGAACGTCGAATGTGTTATGCAGATCCAACTTTACCTCAATACTATTATTGCCGTAACGTTAGTTTTATATAGGCACGTTCAGACCTTTTTAATATTGAAAAGTAGTGTTTGCAGAAACTAAATAGTGAAATCATGTTATCAGCCCATGACCATTAAAGTAAAACATAGTTCAGAGTCAACTAAATGGAGCTAAAGTGTTTTGAAGTCATACTTACAAGCGATTTCAGACAGAATATTCAATATAGCATGGTAAACAATATAGAGACCGTGTGCTAATAAGTGTAAGATTGAGGTAAAGTTTGTTTTATATTAGTACATTCGTTCAGTAACTACTTCTGACACAGTCTCTACATTGTGTACCATGCTACTTTGAATATTAGGTCTGAAATTGCTTGTAAAAATGCCTTCAAAATAACATTAGCACTCTTTATTTGACTGTGAACAATGTACTTTGATAGTCATTGGCTGATATTATTATTTAACTATTCAGAATTTGCAAATAATTCTCTTTCAGAAATGTTATCATCAAGGAGAAAGTCTGAATGTGCAAATATAAATCCTACTTCAATAATAGTACATCATTATAAACAATCTGCATTATCCTTTTAATATTCTCCTTTAGTGTTTTGTTAAACGTCGAATGTGTGAATATAGATCCAACTTTACCTCAATAATAGTACATCATCATAAATAATCTGCATTATCCTTTTAAAATTCTCCTTTAGTGGTTTATTGAATGTCAAATGTGTGAATATAAGACAAACTTTAGCTCTGTCTAACATTTGTCCTCAGAGGGACTGAGAATAAATGATCTCCTGCTGTTGATTGAGAACAGTCAAACCTTCATCAGTGCTGATTGCTGCTGGAGCTTCAGTTGATCTGCTGTTTCTGCTGTTTTCAAGTGCTTTTGCTCAATGAAGCTGCTCTGATCTCCAAACCTGCATTTCTTCCAGGAGCCCAATGGAGCTGGAGGGTCAGTGGTGGAAAGGAGAACTTGCAGAGGATATCTATCAGGCCCTGCGATACAAAGTTAGTATCCCTGTCCATCATTGCGTTATTTGATTTCCACTAAATCCATGTTAAAATGTCATGTATGCATGTTAACCTTCAAATCTGGGTAATTAAATCAGTATTGGAAAATGTTCATGTGGAGATGGAGATGTCTGTATGGTTTTGTAATGTAATGTAACTTAAAGGGGGAGTTGTTCTGTCAGTACAAAAGGATATATTTACACTCTTTTGCCAATGCAACTGTGTTTAAACCCTTTATAAAAGAGACTTTTGCATAATAGGTCTCATTTAAATGCATGCATGAAATGACTTGCATTCAGTACATCTGTATACACACATGCAACAGCAAGTTAAATGCTTGCATGTACAATTTTTCTGAATGCATGTAAATGTTGCCTGCGTATAGGCAAATTTATGAATGCATGCAACTGCAACAATGCATTCAACCTGCAAATGCATGCATCCATGCATGAACTGAAACAATGCATTCAAATGCATGCATTCATCTTGCTTATGTATGCATCCCATTAAGTTGCATTAGCATGTATTCAACCCTGCAACTTTTACTCTGCATGTGCACCTTTAATCAATGCATGTAACTGCAACATAAATGCATGCATATGCAGCTGAATTAATGCATATTCTGCTTAATTGCTATGCAGTTACATTAATGCAGGAAAGTAGACTTTGCATGCATTTAAATGGCAAATGTATGCATTTAGCATCCATTTAACTATGCAACTTGACTGAGTGCATGTGCAACTTTAATCAATGCAAGTAATTGCAACAAATGCATGTGCAATTGAATTAATGCATGTCTTGCTTAAATGCATGCAGTTATATAAATCCAGAAAAGTTGGCTTGCATGCGTTCAAATAAAAATGCCTGCATTTTAAGCATGCATTCAACTGTGCAAGTAATAAAATTAGAATTCATGCAAATGCAATTTAACTGATTTTATGCATATCGAACATAAATGCATGCATTCATTAAAATTGAATGAATTTAGCTAACTGCATCTTAGGCAGTTGTAATACATGAGCAAATGCAACAATGCATAATTAATTTTCATGCAACTTTAATTCATGCATATACAGTTCAAGTCAGAATTATTAGGCCTTCTGTTAATTTAATACTTTCATATTATCCCCAATTTCTGTTTATTAGACAGAAGATATTTTTCAACACATTTCTAAACCTAATAAGTCATTTCTAATAACTGATTTCTAATATATATTTCTAATATATATATATTTTATTATCTTTGGCATAATAACAGCACATAACATGTTTCAAGATAATACCATACAGCTTAAAGTGCAATTTAAAGGCTTAACAAGGTTAATTAGCTTAACTAGGCAGGTCATTGTATAACAGTGGTTTGCACTGTAGGCAATCAAAACAAATATTGCTTAAGGGGGCTAATAATATTGACCTTAAAATAGATATTAAATAAATAAAAAACAGATTTTATTTTAGCCAAAATAAAACAAATAAGACTTTCTCCAGAAGAAAAAATATTATAGGAAATACTGTGAAAATTTCTTTGCTCCATCTAATATCACTTGAGAAATATTTCAAAAAAAGGATAAATATTGCACAGGTGGGTGAATAATTTTGCCTTCAACTGTACAGCTTTGCTACTCCATTGCACAGATCAGCCAGTAATAAAGCGATCATTGCAGTAAGAAGATTTTTGTAATTGTTATGCTTGAATTTATCAGCTTTTCTTGGTTATTACAAAAAAATCAACATTGCAAAACCTCTGTAATGTGATTGTCTTGCTGTTTTCTTCCAGGAGCTGCGGTTGCCTGCATACAAAGGCCAGTCCCCGCAGCTGAGCCTCAGACGGTATTTCGCAGACCTCATTGCTATAGTCAGCAATCGCTTCAAGCTGTGCCCGGCGGCCAGACACTTGGCTGTTTATCTGCTGGACCTGTTTATGGACCGCTATGACATCTCCGTACAGCAGCTTCACATGGTCGCGTTGTCCTGCTTGCTTTTGGCCAGTAAGAGTCGTCTTAATGATTGTTATTGTGACCTCATCTGCTATTATGAATCATGATGCACCAAACAAGCACAGTGAAACGTGCCACAACACCAACAACAGCAGTAACAAAAAACACTACAGCAACACTCTGGCAACCATTAAATAGACTGCTTCATCATGTTCTTGAATTGGCAAACAGCACTTGTATGTGCTTTAAAATAGTTAAATAACTTCTTAAAGAAACACTCCGCCTTTATTTATTTAATATTTGGAAATAGTTTTATCTTACAGATCCCTTAGAGGTGAAGCGTTAAGTTTTACCATTATTGAATCCATTCATCTCATCTCTAGGTCTGGCAGGAGCACTTTTAGCTTAGCTTAGCATAGATCATTGAATCGGATTAGACCATTAGCATCTTGAGTTTTTATAATTGTCTTATTTTAAGCTTGATGCTTGTGTAGTTGCTTATAATGTACTAAGACGGGGTGCCTAAACTTGATCCTGGATGGCCGTTGTCCTGTAGAGTTTATTTCCAATCCTAATTAGACACTCCTAAACCAGCTAACCAACTCTTTCTGGGTTTACTACAAACTTCCAGGTCAGTTTGTTAAGGAATTTGAAGCTAACTATGTAGGACACCGGCCCTCCAGAACAGAGTTTGTTCACCCCTGGACTAAGATTTTTTTGGCTGATATGTCTAGGAACGGGTGACACGGTGGCTCAGTAGCTCGTACTGTCACCTCATAGTAAGTAGGTCACTGGTTCGAGCCTCGGCTTGGTCAGTTGGTGTTTCTGTGTGGACTTGCATGTACTCCCTGTGTTGGTGTGGGTTTCCTCTGGGTGCTCCAGTTTCCCCCACAGTCCGAACACGTGCGCTGTAGATGAATTGAATAAGTCAAATTGGCTGTAGTTTATAAGTGTGTATGGGTCTTTCCCAGTACTGGGTTGCAGCTGGAAGTGCATCCACTGTGTAAAACATATGCCGGATATATGTGGTGAACCCTGATTTAGAATAAGATTGAATGAATGATGTCTAGGAACTATACTCTCTGTACTCAAGATGCTAACGGTCTAATCCGATTCAATGATCTATGCTAAGCTAAGCTAAAAGCGCTCTCGCCAGACCTGGAGATCAGCTGAATGGATTCAAAAATGGTAAAACTTAAATGTTTACCTCTTGGAGAGCTGTAAAATGAGCCTATTTCATAAACGGCTGAAAACGGAGAGCTCCTTTCAAGTTTGCAACGCATCATATGATCTGTTACCTTGATTTATCTCTGCAGGTAAGTTTGAGGAGAGGGAAGACCGCGTCCCGAAGCTGGAGACGCTCAACAGTCTGGGCTGCATGAGCTCCATGAATCTGGTTCTGACCAAACCGGGTCTCCTGCACATGGAGCTGCTGCTTTTGGAGACGTTTCAGTGGAACCTGTACCTGCCGACTGCTGCTCACTTCATCGAGTATTACCTGCCGGTCGCTGTAAACGAAACGGACCTGCACGACGGCTGGCCGATGACCTGCATGGAGAAAACTATGCTGTACATGTCCAAATACGCTGATTACTTCCTCGAGGTCTCTTTACAAGGTTCAACACTCACTGCCAAATACACACGCAATGCATTTACTGAACAACACACAGCAGTATTCCAGCGACAAGCAAATTGTCTGTCTGTGCCGAAAGTGTTGCATCAGAAACATTTAAATAGCAGCCACCCCGCACTCCAAATGAAATAGTAAGGGTTATAATTAGTGCTGTCAATCGATTATAAAAAATTGACTAATTAATCACACTTTTTTTTGAAGATTACCTTGTAATTTTGGCTATTCAAATGTAAAATTAATGTAAACTCAAGACAAAAACTAATTAAATTCAAAATATAATTGTTTATTAGAATTTTTGTTTAACTTGTAACACAGATTTCTTCATGTAAACAACAAACCCACAATAAACCATCAAGATCCTGGCTTTACAGCAATAATTACTGCAGAAATTAAAGCACAGGCATGTTAATGACATTTAAATTTCAAAACAATCAATGCCAATAAAGAAAGAAATTATTTCCATGTTGGCTTCTAAATGGACTGCAAAAAAAGCCAAAATACAGGAATTGCAGATATGGAAAATTATAATAATAATAATAATAAAGTATTGACTACAAACAATTGCACTCATTGAAAAGTTGTATTGCTGTGAGTTGAGAACATTAATTATAAAGTTACCTTTACATTCAGACAGTTGCTAAGACAGTCCAGTCTTGTTGACATTATCGGGGGTCAATGTGGACCTTTTCTTTTGAATGATGTGAGCTGAAAGTGCGACGCAATCTCACGGCAATTCGTAACTTTTTGATTTTGTGGCTACGGACAACGACATTTAGGCAGGTTTGTTGCTAAGGAACGCGTGTAGGCACACACACACACACACACACACACACACACAATGCGCGCAGGACAGGGCAGCCGGAGCGACTTCCTTCAGATTCAACATGCATGATCACGTTCATCAATCTGCTTAAACTAAGCGTCCTAAAGTCTGGCTGTATTTCACTGAATTCTGACACAACAACGCAAAACAGACTCTTATGTTTAAGGGGGGAACGCATCAAACTTAATAGAACATTGGAGGGCGCATGCTGAAAGGTAGAGGAATGTGCTGCCTTTGACAGCTCGCGACATCATCTGGCACATTCTGAGTACATTTACATAGACACCAATACTCTGATTTTAATATGATTAAGATAATACTCCTCTTAAGAGTCTACTATGTAAGCAGCGATTTTTGATTATCTTGAAGGACCACCGAGTCACGAAATGCGGAGGTTTTTCTTTCCGTTCGCCATGCGGTATCAAATTCCTTTAAAACAGAGGTCAAAAGTTAAAAATGAAACACCCGAAATTGCATAAAACTCTGGAGGAAACACTGGAGAGCCTGGTGATGCGACATTAACTGTTTTATACTGAAACTTGCCTTCAAAAAGTGCTTCCATGGTCTTATCCAAATTTCTTTGCACGTTAAGACACACGGCCACAACAGGGAAAAAAACTGCAACTGCGTTAATTGCGTCAATTTTATTTACGCGTTAATTATTTCAAATTAATCGCATACATTAACGCATTAATTTTGACAGCACTAGGCGAATCTAATGAATACAAAATAAAGATCTTTAAAATTATTAATAGACTACTGAGTGACTGATGTTGTTGGTTTGCACTGAATTCTGACTTTTATTTTCAAAGCGTCTGCTAGTTATGTAAACATCAAGTAAAATTGTTTTTAAACTCGCTGTGAAGTTTACCAACAGGAAGGCTCGTAGTGGGTTCTCAAAGTATATTAAAATGAGAGGAAAAAAAAAGCGATGGCACAAGTCGTTGATGTAATATGCATAGTTATGGTTGATCCCTTATTATGGTGGGCATATCCCTTATTTTTCACATCCCAGTGTTGACTGGTATGATTAGGATTCATGAATCCCAATGCATAAATATAGGCAGTAAAAATGTAAACATTTTAATTCCTTACATTAGTAAGTCGAATAAGGGCGTTTAACCATGAGTTTTAAAGCTATAAGTTATAAAACATGATTCGTGTGGTATTTTGAGCTGAATCTTCACACACTCTAGGGATCTTGTAAAAAGGGGCATAATGGGGATGAGGATGCTCCAGTTCTTGCATCTGTTTTTGTATGAAGATAAAGTCCCTCTTTTCTGGGTTTAGATCATGCATTTCTGCGTTTCGTGCCGTCTCTGGTGTCGGCGGCGTGTGTGGCGTCCTCACGGGTGATCCTTCGTCTCTCTCCATCATGGCCGCCACGTCTGCAGCGTCTGTCAGCCTACAGCTGGGAGCAACTGCTGCCCTGCGTACAGAAACTGCTGATGTGAGTTTCACACACACCATTCCTGCATGTTAAGCAGAAAATAATTGTATTAATTTATTTATGTTTAGTTATTTTTTATTTATTTATGGGTGACGCGGTGGCTCAGTGGTTAGCACTGTGGCCTCACAGCAAGAAGGTCGCTGGTTCTAGTCCCGGCTGGGTCAGTTGGCATTTCTGTGTAGAGTTTGCATGTTCTCCCCGTGTTGGCATGGGTTTCCTCCGGGTGCTCCGGTTACCCCCACAGTCCAAACACATGCGCTATAGGGGAATTGAATAACTAAATGTGCATGGTTGTTTCCCAGTACTGAGTTGCAGCTGGAAGGGCATCCGCTGTTTTTTTTTTTTTTTACTTTTTATTACCAAGAACCAGCAAGTAGTTTTCTTATACAATAAAACCACTGTACATTTCTATTTACATCCGCTGTGTAAAATGTACGCTGGATTAGTTGGTGGCTCATTCCGCTGTGGCAACCCTTGATGAATAAGGGGACTAAGCTAAAAAAAAAATTAATTAATAAATGATTTATTTCGTACAAAAAACTGCTGCTGTAAGTTTCACACTGCTCTTATCTGTTACAGAGAAAATATTTATTTATTTTGTTTTGTTTTGTTTTTTATTTCATTATATTTGTTTTTTATTGATTTATTTTAATATTTAAATTTTTTATTACAGCTTACAAACTGCTGATATGTTTCACCTATGTCCTTATCTGTTACATATAAAAATATATATTTAATATTTTTCAGGTATTTATTACAGCGTACAAACTGCTGATGGGAGTTTCACACTGCTTTTATCTGTTAAGGAGAAAATATTTATTTTAATTATTATTTTAATATTTTTCATTTATTTCAGCTTACAAAAAAACTGCTGATGTAAGATTCACACACCGTCCTTATGTTGCACATAAAATAATTATTTATTATTATTATTTATTTTATATTTTTTTGTAATTACAGTGTACAAAAACTGCTGCTGTTAGTTTCACACCACTTCTGGAGAAAATGTTTATTTATTTATTTTAGTTTTTATTAATTTTTTTATAACATTTATTTTATTTAATATTTTTCATCTATTTATTACATTGTACAAACTGCTCATGTGAGTTTCACACCACTTTTATCTGTTCCAGAGAAAATATTTATTTATTTAATATCATTATTTTTATTTATTTACTAAAATAACAATTTGCCCCAGTTTTTTTAGCCTGTGAGATTTTACTTCTTTTTGCAAGTGGTGTTTAACAGAGAAAATTTAATATTGAACTGAGCAGATTTTATTATTATTATTAATATTAATATTATTATTATCAGACTTATAGAAATGCAACTTTTTCTCTAGAAAGAGAAATATAAATATAATAGGAAATAATGTCCACATCACTTGGGGAAATTAATTTCATTGTTTACATTGTTACCTGATGTTAAATGTAATGTTAGTTGTGCAAGTTGCTTCCTTGTCCTCATTTGTAAGTCGCTTTGGATAAAAGCGTCTGCTAAATGACTAAATGTCTAAAATGTCTAAATGGTGTTTAACACTCAGATTAACCCCAGTAAATCTACATTTTCTCCTCCAGAGCTCATGACAGTGATGTAAAGGAAGCAAACAAGCAGAAGTGTCCTCCTTCTGGAGCTCCGTCGACACAAACAGTGTTTCCAGCTCCGGGTTCGAGTGTTTCCTTGCAGCCGTTCATGCAGAGGCAGAACACACAGTACATGCAGCCGCTGGTCATGTCAACGCAAGCTCCACCATCATACCGCACACACACCGCAGGTAAAAATGCGAATTACTGTACACACTTTATGTTGACTTTCACGTTCAAAAGCACTTTTTTTTTTATTCAGAAAAAAGTGCAAACATATATTTCTAAATGTGCGTTCCGATTTACTAGATGACAGTAGCAACTAAAGTACATGCGAAAAAAACAAAACAGTACTGTTGACTTAACACAGATGTTGGTAACAATCAAAGTAATCCACATATAGGTAGTTGACAAATGTGAATGTAATGCATTATGCTCTTCCAAACTAACTATGGCTCTTCCATGCTGCATAATGGTGTTGGAAAGACTTTAATTTTGAAATTTCCAAAAGTGTATAACATTTGTCAAACTCGTAGCTCTTCCATGCATAGCTCTTTCAAACTAACTCTGGTTTGGTTTTTCCATACTATATAATGGTGTAGGGCAATGACTTTTATTTTGAAATTTCCATAAGGGCACAAATCGGTCTTCAAATTAGCAAACTATCTAACATTAAACTAACGACTAACAAATTATTTGATGTCAAACTTGCGTAGCTCTTCCAAGCTAACTCTGGCTCTTCTATCCAACACCATAATGCGACATGGACTTTTATTTTGAAATTTCCAATAGTGTGTAACATTGTTGTCAAACTAACTCGTGGCTCTTCCATGCTTAACTCTTTCAAACTAACTATGGTTTGTTTTTTCCACACTGTATAATGGTGTCGGGCAGTGACTTTTATTTTGAAATTTTCCTAATGGCATAAATCGGTCGTCAAATTAATAAACAATCTAACATTAAGCTAACGACTAAAATAAAATTTTCGTAGCTTTTTTAAACTAACTCTGGCTCTTCCATATCATATAATGTTGTTGGATTGTGACTTTTATTTTGAAATTTCCAAAAGCACATTAATCTTTCGTCAAACTAACAATCTGTTTGTCATGAAACTTTCGCAGCTCCTTCATAAAGCTCTTCTCAAAATCTGAGTCAGTTTCATTTCATGTTACTTATTGCAATGCATATTTCTCCTGCTGTCTAGCTTCCCTGCAGGCCTCCACTGCCCCGCTGCAGAGCCTGGAGGCCAAGGTGAACCTGCCGGGCCGACAGTACCAACTGAACCCGCTTTACCCCTGCAGCGCCCCCTGCTTTGACAGGTGATCACAGCAGATGGAAACTACCAGAGCGTTTCACTGCACAGGGGACTTTTGTGTGTTACTGTGGCACTCCAAGTACCAGGAAGCTCTTAAAGGGACGGTTCACCCAAAAAAATGTCAATTTATTTACCATTTACTCTAAACTTCTGTGAAAGATATACTGAAGAATGTTGGAAAAATAGCTTAAAGGAATAGTTCACCTTAAAATTAAAAAAGTACTCCATATTCTACTCGCCTTCAAGCTATCGTCTGTTTATATGACTTTTTTTTTTCCTGTCAGACGAACAAATTAGTTTTTATTTTATCATGGCTTTTCCATGCTGTATTATGGTGTTGAGTAGTTTTTTTTAATTTACAAAATTGTGAAAAATCTGTCGTCAAACTAACTCTTAGCTCTTCCAAACTGTGATATTGCGTTGTATTTTGGACATTTCCAAAAACACGATATTGACTTTTATTATGAAATTCCTAAAAGCGCATAAATCTGTCTTCAAACTTACCTGTAGCTCTTCCATGCGTAGCTCTTCTAAACTAACTCTTGCTTTTCCTACTGTGTAATAATGTGGGAAGTGTGACTTTTATTTAGATATTTCAGAAAGCAAGTAAATCTGTCGTTAAACTATTAGCTCGTCCATGTGCAGCTCTTCCATGCTGTATAAGGGTGTGGGGTATTGACTTTTATTATGAAATTTCCAAAAACGCATAAATCTATCCTCAAACCAACTTGTAGCTCTTCCATTCGTAGCTCTTTTAAACTAACATTGCATCTTTAATGCTGTATAATTGTGTTTGTAGTGTCTTTTATTTTGAAATTCTCAAAACAACGTAAATCTGTCGTCAAACTAACACATAACTTTTCCAAACTAACTCTGGCTCTTACATGCTGTACAATGATGTTAGATATTCTCTTGTATTTTGAAATTTCCAAAAGCATGTAAATCTGTTCTCAAACTAATTTGTAGCTCTTCCATGCTTTGTAATGATGTTGGATAGTGACTTTTATTTTAAAATTTACAAAAGGTCATTTTTGTAATTTTCAAAGTAAAAGTTTCTAAAAGCTCATTGATCTGTCGTCAAACTGACTTTTAAATCTTCCAATCTAACTACGGCTCTTCTAAACTGAATAATGGCGTTGGATAATGACTTTTATTTTGAAACTTCCAAAAAATACATAAATCTGTCATCAAACTAACTTTTATATTTTACGCGTGTCTCATGAAGTGGTTTGATGTAGATTTGTAACAGAAATATTTACATTTGTAAAAATTATAAAACCCAATCAATTGTAGTGACGGCAGAATTTAGGTTTTGCAAAACTGACCAATGGCGTTTGACGCATTCGTAGCGGAAACTCTGGGAATATTTTCGTCTTGCAGGAACCATTTACCACTGTTTTTACCACAGAAGATGACCGAGTTCGAAAACTACTTGGCTTGGCATTACCCTATGACGTTATACAGTTTATTACGCTTAAAATTACATAAACGTAAAATATTGTAAACGTTAGTCGCATATAACGTGCATTTAGTCATTGCCAGACGTCAGTAATTTAGTTTGTTTAATACTTCTGTTACAAAAACACTGCAAATCTGCTTTAATAGAAATATATTAAACCCCAGCAGCATATAAGTTAGTTTGACGATTAATTTTGTAAGGTTCAAAATAAAAGTCCCTGTCCAATATTGTTATATAGTATAGAAGAGCAAGGATAAAATTTAAAACTACTCCGACTGTGTTTGTCTAACTCTGGCTCTTCCATGCTGTATAATAGTTTTCGGACTTTTATTTTGAAAATTAAAAAAAATGTGTTAATCTGCACTCAAACTAACTCGTATGTCTTATGAAGGGGATTGATGTGCTTTTGAATATTTAACTTTTTTAATTTTAAACTTCAATCACTGATTTCCGGCTGCGAACAAATACCATAATAACGAAACAAACTAATGTTATTACGAATACGACGTTCGACGCATTTGTAGCAGAAGCTCCGGGAATAGACATGTCTTGAAGAAGCACTTGCCACTTTTTTGCCACACATAAGATGACAATAAACAAGAAAACTAGTTGGCTTGTTACCATATGACATTTTTCAGTATACTTTTAAAATGATGCAAACATTACAAACGTAAAACGGGTTTAAACGTTAGTCACATATAACGTGCATTTGGTTGTCGCCAGAAGTCAGTAATTTAGAGTATAATGTTAAATGTTTCTGTTACAAAAACATATGATTCTGCTTTAATAGACGTATGTTAACCCCCTGGTGGCATATGAGTTAGTTTGATGATTAATTTCGGAAGGTTCAAAATAAAAGTCCCTATACAATATCGTTATATAGTATGGATGAGCAAGGATAAAATTTAAAACTACTCCATGTTTGTTAAACTAACTCTGACTCTTCCATGCTCTAATGGTTTTTGATAAATTGAAATTTCAAAAAACGTATATGTCTTACGCATGTCTTACGAAGGGGATTGATGTCACTTATTTAAATTTTATACTTCAATCACTGACTTTGGTTGTGAACAAATAACGTAACAAATTTATGTTATTACGAATACGACGTTAGACGCATTTGTAGCAGAAGCTCCAGGAATAGACGTGTCTCGTAGGAAACACTTGCCACTTTTTTTGCCACATAAAAGATGACGAAGAACGAGAAGACTAGTTGGCTTGAAATAGTTTGTTAAAAATGATGTAAACATTACAAACGTAAAACGGCGTAAACATTAGTCGCATTTAACGTGCATTTGGTCGTCGCCAGAAGTCAGTAATTTAGAGTATAATATAAAACATTTCTGTTACGAAAACATGTAATTTTGCTTTATCAGATATTTGTTTACGCCCTGGCGGCATATGAGTTAGTTTGACGATTAATTTTGAAAGTTTCCAAATTAAAGTCCCTGTTCAATATCATTATATAGTATGAAAGAGCGAGGATGCAATTTAAAACTACTCCGACTGTGATCATCTGACAGAAAGAAAAACTTCTATACATCAAAGATTGCTTAAATTTGGAGGTCGTTATTATAAATGTAAAAAATGCTATGGAAGTCAATGAATGCTTTTTTCCCAGCGTTCTTCAGTACGTCTTATTTTGTGTTGAACCAGAAGGAAATAAGTGAGGAAATGATGACTAAATGTTCATTTTTAGTGAATTATCCCTTTAATGTTACTTGATTTGAGCCACTTCAGCTGCTGAATACTTAATTTAATCGATGTGAACGTAGATGACTTAAATCACTGTAAAGTTTGTGAGGAATGGGACCAAATATTGAAATGTGCAATGTTATAATGCGCTGAAAACTGCCTTTTGGTGTTCGCTTGTTGTGTTATGTTTACCTGAAGAGATAGTTCATCCTAAAAAATACAAATTTAATCAACATTTGCTCCCTTTCAAGTGGTTCCAAACCTTCATAGTTTTTCAAGTTAAACACAAATGAAGGTATTTTGAAGAATGCTGGCAACCATTGACTACCATAGTAGGAAAAACAAAGTACTATAGGAGTCAATGGTATTCTTCAATATATATATGTTTCTATTTTGATCAACAGAAGGAGCTCAGATTTGTGAAGAGTAAATGATGACCGATTTAATTTTTGTGTGAACTGTCCCTTCATTTTCCCTATTATTAGTATTATAAATATTATTATTGTTTTCAGCAGTGTTTCTCAACCACGTTCCTGGAGGACCACCAGCACTGCATGTTTTAGATGTCTCCTTTGTCTCTCAGGCCCATTACAAGTCTTTCAGTCTCTGCTTATGAGCTGATGACCTGACTCAGGTGTGTTTGATTAAGGGGACATGGAAAATGTGCAGAGCAGGAACATGGTTGAGAAACACTGGTTTACAGGAATCTTTCATTAATAAAGACAAAAGTACTGTGGTTTTTACTAACACTAAAGCAATTGTTTTGCTCTACCTCATTGAATATATTGAATATTATTGTCTTGTGACCTTATAAATGCACTTTGGTATAGTGTTTAGTTGGTTTTTTTTTTTTTTTAATAAAAATGCAACGTTTCTGTTGTATCTTGGTTGTGGTGTTGTAGATTTACATTAAGGTTTATTGCAACTGGAACGTTTGTTTATTTAAAAATTCACTTTTCAGTGTTTAAAAACATCCACAAATGTGCGTGAGAGAAGAAAATGTGGAAATTCACTGTTTCTTTTATTTATTTGTTTGTTTTTGGGAATTTGAGAATCACAAAATCAATTCTTACAGAGAAGTCTTATTTTTAATATCATGTAAACTGCATTTGTTCTGATCACAATATGAACGGGTGTGTTTGTAGAATAAATGTTGATTATCTAAAAATATCTCTGCTTTTTCTTATATGTATAATAGAGATGTGGTTTAAACTGCAGTCCAATGTGGAATATTTTATAAATTGCATGCAAATCTAGAGTGGAAACTGTGTTTTTATTATAAAATGTGCACACAGGTCAAAGAAGTAAAAGATTTTAGGACATACATCAGCATGATAATAGTGTAATACAGCTTTAACAAAGTCTGTATGCTTGTTATAAACAAGCTATCATGTGTTTTAATCTTAATTTGCAGAACGCACTCACTAAAATGTCACTTTGTTTTCACTAAACCTTACTTTTTTAAGATTAAAGCAGAAGTTTAATTGCATTTAATTAGCTTTTTCTTTATAAAACTGCATTAAAACAGATTATGGCTGTTAAATCAAGACAACTAACTCTGGTTCTTCTATACTTTATAATGGTGTTGGATAGTGACTTTTATTTTGAAATTATAAAAAAATCGTAAATCTGTCGTCGAACTATCTTGTATATCTTACGCATGTCTTATAAAGTGGATTGATGCATTTTTGTAACAAATATATATTTTTTTTAAATTATAAAACCCAATCACTTATAGAGGCGGCCGAATTTACGCTATGCATGACTGACTTATGCGGCGTTACACGCACTCATAGCGGAAGCTCTGGGAATAGATGCAGGAAACATTTACTACAGTTTTTACCACAGAAGATGACAATGAATAAAACTAGTTGGCTTGGCCTTACCATATGATGTTATCCAGTATACTACTATTAAAATGACGTAATTGTTACAAATGTAAAACGGCATAAACGTTAGTCACGTATAACGTGCATTGTCATGACCAGAAGTCAGTAATTTAGAGTTTAATGTTAAATATTTCTGTTACAAAAATATGTGAATCTGCTTTAATAGACGTATGTTACCCCCTGGTGGCATATGAGTTAATTTGATGATTAATTTTTGAAGCTTCAAAATAAAAGTTCCTATCTAATATCACTATATTGCATGGAAGAGCAAGGACACAATTTAAAACTACCCCGGCTGTGTTTGTCAGACTGAAAAAAACTGATATACATCGAAGATGTCTTGAGTAAATTAGGTGGTAATTTTAATTTTGGGGTGAACTATTACTTTAAAACAACAACAAGAAAATGCTATGGAAGTCAGTGTGTAGAAAAGGCTGTGATGTGTATATATGGTACAATAGCGCCCTCTTGTGACTTTACTAAGCATTACATTCATGACGCACCTTCCCCGTTAAATGATCCCTTTAATAGTTAAAGGGGAAACAGTTCAGAGCACGGACAGACTTCGCTAGCATCACATTGTTATTGCCGAGTGCGTTCAAATACAAGTGAGTGCCCATTTAAAGTGTTATTTGTAGAGTTATTTATCATTTATATAGCAAAATGTTTAGCTGTCTATGCCTAGGTTCAGTATAATCACTGATTACTGATTATAATCATGTAAGTGTGTCACGGGCGTCGAGTATTGCATCATCCATCGGCTCGCTAATGAATACTTATGTGAGATGAGTAAAAGGGAATATTTGGGTTTAATATTGTTAACTGTTCATCACTTTGAGTATTTACATATTGTTACTTTATGTTATAAGTGATATTTATGGTGAGAGTTAAACCATAATAACTGATTCCCTCAAGTTTACATGTTAGTGTATATAATGCTAATTCACAAGTGTTATTTAATGTCATACATGTCTGAATATATCAGTATGTTGTTATTCTGCTGCCTTATATTATAATATCTAAGAGATATCTATGTGTAGCATATTGTCATTATATTATTGTTTCTGTTCAGCACTAATAGATATTTGTTATTTCTGTTCATTTAGAACCACTCATATTAAGCTACACTTCAAAGCATTGTGCTGCTCTGCTGTACTTCCAAATCCAAGGACTGTAAACTCTCAACCAGTATCTGTTTATTAAAGTGTTCTTCGTCTCTGACCGGACGACTTATGTCTGCTCAATTTCCACCAGCACCCACACTAGTCTACATTACAAATGGTCCTTCGAGCCGGAGTTAATGAGCTGTCATAAGAATGATGTATCAGAGTGATCCAGAGCCAGCAATCAGACCCAGAAGAGTGGTGCGACTACCTAGTTACCTGGCAGATTTCGAGCTTACTGATCATCAACAGAGTTTACAGTCAGAACAGAGAGCACACACATCCTCAGAGTGGAGTGATGATTCCAGATTGCAAGGAGCTGCTGCATTACCGCTTGTTGACTATGGGGCCAGTATGCAGACAACAGAGCAGTTGATAGAGTGGAGTCCCAGCAATAGAGAGCATGAACAACAACGATCGCATGCTTCTAAGAATCCTGAGTTGTCATCAGACATTCTGACAGAGTTCCAGCAGTTGCGAAGAGAGACAGAGGAACTGCGACGTCATTCATATGAGCAGATAGGGAAGCTTAAAGCAAGGAATGAGGCTTTGGAAGCACAGTTAAGCTTACTTACAGTGAATGAACAGACCAGTATTCACCCAGAGAGTGCACTTTCCCCTGCTCCCCAACCCCGCGTCTACACTCCACTAGTCACTAGTAATGACCGGCCCATCCCTCTCCCTAGATCCAAACTACCTCAGAGACTGAGTGATAGTACAGAGTCATTAAAACAAGATCGCCTACATGACTTGGAACAGAGGCTTCAGCAGTTAGAGCAAATATCGCTCCCAACTCCATCTCGACCCCAACAGTACCAGTCCTTTCCCCATAAAACATCTGACAGAGTGGACAAAGGTAGAGTTGGCCACAGTTCCACACCACTGCGTGCCCCCCCAAGTCAAGAGAGTACATATAGGGGGCCAGCTCCAACCATCCCAAACTTTGTGAAGCCAGATCCAAGGGAGTTCTCACGGCTGCGTATAGCTCTAGAGAATATTCTGCCAATGGACGCTACGGAGAGATTCAAGTATCAAATCCTGGTTGATCATTTGAAACTAGAGGAAGCTTTGTTAATTGCAGATTCCTACTGCAACTCATTATACCCTTTTTCAGATACTATGGAGGCACTTAACCAACAATATGGACAGCCCCATCAGTTGGCGCTTCAGAGGATAGCTGAGCTTATGGACAGTCCAAATATCCGCCAAGGAGATGTGAGAGCATTCAGGATGTTTGCACTGAAAGTCCGTTCTCTTGTGAGTATGCTTCAACAACTGGGGAATAAAGGATACATGGAGTTAGAGTGTGGTTCCCATGTATCACGACTGTTGTGTAAGCTTCCACATGACCTGCAGACAAGTTTTAGAAGATCTGTCCACCCACAACAGGTTCCCATCCCTACTTTGTTGGATCTGTCAGAGTGGTTAGAGTTTGAGCTGCAAGTTCAAGAGGACAGCACCAGATTCTTTCCTCCAACAAATAAGCCAGTGCTCGACCCTAGGAGAGGACCTTTTAGAGACACAAGACAGCCAACTAAGGCCACTAGTATTTTCCTTGGTACAGAGAAAGCATGCAGTGACAGTCCAGATAAGTCTTCTGACCCCAAGTTCAGAGATAGGAAAATGTTCTGCCCATACTGTGATGCTCAAGATCACTACCTGAATGGGTGTTCCAGTTTCCAGAAACTTAACAGAGATCAGAAAGTACAATGGATACAGTCACACAAGAGATGTTGGCGTTGTGGACGAGCGCATCAAGCTGCACAGTGTAATCTCAAGACACCCTGTAAGAGTTGCAATCGCCGCCATTTGTACATCCTCCATGACGTCAATGATCGGTCACTTGTTAAGTCACCTGAGACACCTAAAGTCAAAAGTTCAGAAAGTTGTTTAGTGAACACAACAACAGAAACACTGTATCTAGATCGGCCTACTGACAGCAGACAGGTCTTACTGAAGATTTGCAAAGTACTCCTGAGGAATGGCAGTCATTGCTTAGAGACCTATGCCCTCTTAGATGACGGGTCTGAACGCACCATCTTGCTGCATTCAGCAGCGCAGCAGCTTAGATTGACTGGCAGACCTGAGGAACTGGTTCTTCGTACAGTAAGACAAGATCTTCACACTCTGCATGGAGCTTCAGTAACGTTTACAGTGTCACCAGCATCTCAACCTAAAACTTCCTTTATGATTCGTAATGCCTTTACAGCTGAGACACTAGGATTAGCGGAGCATACCTACCCAGTTCATGAGTTACAAATCAAGTACAGCCATTTACAAGGTCTACCATTGTCACAAGCTGAATCTGTTCAACCACTCCTCCTTATAGGGTCAGATTGCCCTCATCTCATCACCCCGATAGAGCCAGTTCGTCTTGGCCCACCTAACGGCCCTGCTGCTATCAAAACTCGATTGGGTTGGACTTTACAAGGGCCTACTCATAAGATCAAGAACCACCTTCCTAGCCAGCAGTGTCTTTTCACAGCTACTCAAGACCCATATACTGATCTGTATAGACAAGTGGAGAAATTGTGGCAACTAGATGTGCTCCCGTACCGCAGTGAGAAACTCATTACTCGTTCAAAGCAGGATCAAGAGGCTCTTTCACTGCTTGAGTCTAAGACCATTAGAGTTGAGGTAGATGGAGTAGCCAGATATGCCACACCTTTACTGCGAGTGAAAAATATGCCCCTCTTGCAATCCACCCCAGAAAGCATTTTGCCTTGCCTCAGAGGAATTGAGAAGCGACTAGCCAGAGATTCCACCCAAGCCGCTGCCTACCAGTTAGAGATGAACAAGCTAAAGGAGGCTGGATATGCTAAAGTGATACCTCCTGATCAAGTGGATCAAGCAAAGGAGTCGTGGTACATTCCCCACCACATGACACATCATAATGGGAAGAACAGAGTCGTATTTAACTGTTCATTTCAAAATAGAGGGAAAAATCTTAACCAGCTGCTTCTCCCTGGTCCCACACTGGGTCCTTCTCTGATGTCTGTGCTTCTGAGATTCCGTGAACACACTGTCGCTTTGAGTAGCGATATTAGAGGTATGTTTCATCAGGTGCGATTGATTCCAGATGACCGCCCACTGCTAAGATTCCTCTGGAGGGACCTTAACCGAGATCAGCCTCCCCAAGTGTATGAGTGGCAGGTTCTCCCGTTTGGGACAACGTGCAGCCCCTGCTGTGCGACATTCGCTCTTCAGAAGCATGTCATCGATCATAGTCAGCCTGGGGAAGATGTCAGAGAGAGCATAGAGAAACACTTCTATGTAGACAATTTCCTTCAGAGCTTTGATTCCCAGGAAGAAGCCAGAGACCGGGCATCCAAGTTACACAACCTCCTAGCTACTGGAGGATTCGATCTGAGACAGTGGGCCAGCAATTTCCCTCAAGTACTAGACACCATCCCTTCTACAGCTAAATCAAATACCCTGGTATTGTGGCTAGCCCAAGAGCAACCTGATGCACAAGAATCTGCGCTTGGACTATACTGGCACTGTACATCGGACAAACTGTCATACAAGTATAGGCCAATTAAAAGCTCTACTCCTACTATGCGCCATATCTACAAAGTTCTGGCCAGCCAGTATGACCCCCTGGGGTACATCGTCCCTTACACCACGAGAGCTAAAGTCTTAGTTCAGCATCTCTGGGACAAGAAAAGGGAATGGGATGATCCTCAGCTTCCTAATGAGCTGCTCCACGCCTGGCAAGAATGGGAGCAAGAGTTACCCGATATTCAGCACATATCCATTCCTAGATGTTATGTCACTCCAGAGTTAGATAAACCCCAGTGCATCAGAAACCTACACATATTTTGTGATGCTTCGGAACGAGCTTACGGCTCAGTGGCCTACGTTCAAACACTCAGTTCTCAAGGAGATGTAGAGGTAGCCTTCTTAACAGCCCGTTCCAGAGTTTCACCAAAGAAACAACAGTCAATACCCCGCCTTGAGTTATGTGCCGCTTTGACAGGAGCACAACTGGCCAAACTACTAAAGTCAGAACTCAGTGTTCCCATAAATCAGGTCACCCTCTGGTCAGATTCCAGTACTGTGCTGGCATGGATTCAAGCCGACTCCTGCCGATTTAAGGTGTTCGTTGGAACAAGAATAGCTGAGATACAGGAGTTAACAGATCCCAAGGACTGGCGTTATGTTGATTCAAAGTCTAATCCCGCAGATGATATAACGAGAGGCAAGACTCTGAATGAGCTAGCTAAGCCGAGCAGATGGAGTCAAGGCCCATCATTCCTTCTCCTGTCCCCAGATCAGTGGCCAAAGAGGCCTTTCTCACATCCATCCTCTGAAGATGTTGAGCTAAAACAATCCACATTCTGTGGACTTACAAGTCCTGTACTCCACTCAGCCTTGCCTAATTGCAACCAGTTTGAGTCATATAAGGAACTGCTTACAGCTACAGCTAGAGTCTTGCATGGGTCTGCTACCACTACGGATGTGCTAACAGCTGAGGATTATAAAGAAGCCGAGCTATCCCTGCTTCGTCAAGCACAAACCGAAAGTTTTCCAGTTGAGATGGTTCAGCTTAAGTCAGACAAACCCCTATCAATGACCAGTCGCCTTTTGTGCCTCGCTCCAGAGTATGACACCACTATGCAGCTCATCAGGGTTGGTGGTCGGCTTAGACGGACAGAACAGTTAGACGAATTTACCATACACCCCATAGTTCTCGATCCTAAGCACCCACTAAGTAGACTCATCATAAAGGACTTTGATGAAACCTTACATCATCCTGGAGCACAAAGGGTCTTTGCGGAGGTACGTCGTAAGTACTGGATCTTGAGAGGCAGAGAAGCTATTCGGCTGCACCAGAGAACATGCTTGGGATGTAAACAGTGGAGAGGCCAGCCTAACATTCCTAGAATGGCGGACCTACCTCCTTCAAGACTGCGATTGCTTCAACCAGCTTTCTACTCGACTGGAGTTGATTGTTTCGGCCCTTACCTCATCAAGATTGGGCGCAGACATGAGAAACGATGGGGAGTCATATTTAAGTGTATGACAACAAGAGCTGTATACCTGGATCTACTCTGTCAGATGGACACAGATTCATTTCTAATGGCACTCCGAAGATTTATCTCCCGTAGAGGCAAGCCATTTGAAATTATCTCTGATCAAGGGACCAATTTCAGAGGTGGCGAGAGAACACTAAAGGAAGATTTCAATGCTCTCAGTCCTTCCCTCCAAGAGCAATTGGCCAGCCACCAGATTAATTTCAAGTTCAATCCCCCTGGAGCAGCACATTTTGGGGGCTGTAGGGAAAGAGAGATACGATCTCTGAAATCAGCTCTCTGTTCCACTATAGGGGATCAAATTGTGACAGAGGAAGTGTTGCGTTCCATGCTTGTTGAGATTGAAGGCATTCTCAATTCAAAACCCCTGGGATATACATCCTCAGATATAGCAGACCCCGACCCTGTCACTCCCAACATGCTGCTCATGGGGCGGCTTGACTCAAACTTGCCTCAAGTTATATACCCCGAATCAGAGTTTCTGAGCAAACGTAGATGGAGACACAGTCAGCTTTTAGCAGACCAATTCTGGAAACGATTCCTACTCAACTACCTCCCAGAGTTGCAAATCCGTCAGAAATGGCACAGGAATGCGGAGAATCTGCAGCCAGGCACGGTTGTCATGATTGTTGATCATCAATTACCTCGAACGCTGTGGCCAGTTGGACAAGTGACTAAGGTCTTCCCTGGAGATGATGGGAAAGTTAGGACTGCAGAAGTGGAAGTCAAAGGGAAAATTTATATTCGCCCTATCAACAGGCTCATTAGCCTCCCATGTTTGCCAGATTAAGTGCCATTTAGTTAACCCTTTACCTAAGTGCCTTTTCAAAATTACACATTTGCAAAGAAATGTGGGGGCGGCTGTAGAAAAGGCTGTGATGTGTATATATGGTACAATAGCGCCCTCTTGTGACTTTACTAAGCATTACATTCATGACGCACCTTCCCCGTTAAATGATCCCTTTAATAGTTAAAGGGGAAACAGTTCAGAGCACGGACAGACTTCGCTAGCATCACATTGTTATTGCCGAGTGCGTTCAAATACAAGTGAGTGCCCATTTAAAGTGTTATTTGTAGAGTTATTTATCATTTATATAGCAAAATGTTTAGCTGTCTATGCCTAGGTTCAGTATAATCACTGATTACTGATTATAATCATGTAAGTGTGTCACGGGCGTCGAGTATTGCATCATCCATCGGCTCGCTAATGAATACTTATGTGAGATGAGTAAAAGGGAATATTTGGGTTTAATATTGTTAACTGTTCATCACTTTGAGTATTTACATATTGTTACTTTATGTTATAAGTGATATTTATGGTGAGAGTTAAACCATAATAACTGATTCCCTCAAGTTTACATGTTAGTGTATATAATGCTAATTCACAAGTGTTATTTAATGTCATACATGTCTGAATATATCAGTATGTTGTTATTCTGCTGCCTTATATTATAATATCTAAGAGATATCTATGTGTAGCATATTGTCATTATATTATTGTTTCTGTTCAGCACTAATAGATATTTGTTATTTCTGTTCATTTAGAACCACTCATATTAAGCTACACTTCAAAGCATTGTGCTGCTCTGCTGTACTTCCAAATCCAAGGACTGTAAACTCTCAACCAGTATCTGTTTATTAAAGTGTTCTTCGTCTCTGACCGGACGACTTATGTCTGCTCAATTTCCACCAGCACCCACACTAGTCTACATTACACAGTGGATGTCTCACAATATGAACGGGTGTGTTTGTAGAATAAATGTTGATTATCTAAAAATATCTCTGCTTTATATATATATATATATATATATATATATATATATATATATATATATATATATATATATATATATATATATATATATATATATATGTTTTAGTTTTTTTTTAATTATTGATATATATATATATATATATATATATATATATATATATATATATATATATATATATATATATATATATATATATATATATATATATATATATATATATAATATATATATAATAGAGATGTGGTTTAAACTGCAGTCCAATATTGAAAATGTTATAAATTGCATGAATATCTAGAGTGGAAACTGTGTTTTTATTATAAAATGTGCACACAGGTCAAAGAAGTAAAAGATTGTAGCACACATCATCATGACAATAGTGTAATACAGCTTTAACAAACTCTGTATGTTAATTGTAAACAAACTATCCTGCGTTTTAACCTTGATTTGCTGAATGCACTCACTAAAATGTTCTTTTATTGTTTCTAAACCTTATTTTTTTAAGATTAAATCAGAAGTTTAGTTATAATTACTATGCTCTTTCTCTATAAAACTGCATTAAAATCGGATTATGGCTGTTAAATCAGACTGAGCTGAAAGAAGACGGAAGTGTTTGTTGTATCTACAAAAATTATATTTTGTTATTCTGAATGTAGACTCTCATATAACATAAGATTGTGTATGTATTATAATATTATAACAAGATAATGGAAATATAGTTTTGTGGTTAATTAATCAGTCATTTTTGCATAAAAAATAATAATCAAGTAACAATAAATTCATATATTCAAATAAATATGGAGAAAAAAGTAATAAAGGTTATTTTATTTAAATATTTATTTGATAAAGGCATATGTAAAGTATCAATCAAGCTTGTGGCAATCAAAACCAATCTTTTCAAGAACGGTGACCAGTAAAATTTGAAGTGACTTTTATTTTGAAGTATAGCCTGTGATGCATTTGTAGTAGGCTAGATTAAACCACATTCAAGATATTTCGTATTTTGTGACAAAGAGTGTTTCCTTTAGATAAAAATGAGTGCTTTTTTTATCTTCTATGGATACCAAAAATCTAAAAGAATAAAGCTTAATGCTGTCGCAAATCTTTAACATACTTTACTAAAAATTTTCAAATCCCGAATTAACCATTAATTTGTATTTTGTTAACGTTTAGCCCTAAACCCAACCCTCACAGTAATGTAGATATATGAATTATTGTTGTACTGTGTTACAAAAATTATGCTATATATTGATGTATCCGCAGCTGTATCCCATCTTGAGACTTTGCCCCATTTTTAATAAACAATATAAATAATATTGGGTGTAATTACTGTTTTTACATTACTGTGAGGGTTGGGTTTAGGGGTTTTAGACTTTATTAAAATACAAATAATGCGTAAATTGATAAATAATATAATTGTTTGTCTTCGTACGCGGCTGTATCTCTCTTTTAAGCTTAACATGCCAGAGTGTATAACAAAGCATTAAGTCATTAAAAATATTCCATTCCTTCATATATTACTAGTATTCTTAGCTTTTTTATTATCAATGTTCTGCAAACTTGTGCAGTTGTAGTCTCTTAAAGAAAATTAACATTTTGCTTCCTACCGCAGCTGTATCCCCTTTTTTTCTGTAGCTTCATTTTTTATTTATTTTTTGTCAGACTTGTACAATAACAAGGAAATATGACAGTTAAGTCTCATAAATGTAAAGATAACATACAAGGTGAAAATAACTAATAACAAGAAAATAAACCAAAATATGGTAAATTTGCATAAATGGGTTTACATAAATTAAAGCTAATAAACTACATCCTTTAGAAAATTAAATAAATCGACAATGATCCTTATCCTTAAATATGTTCGTAATACATTTTTTAAAATGCGCTTTTCTTATTTTTAGTCAATTTATTAGAAGAAACGAGTCAAAATCAGCAAGAAAAAAAAGGAAACAAGCAAAAGAATCAAAGGATATTCAAGCCATCTCTCCGTATGAATGAAAAAAGTGCATTAAGTATTAAAAATACATAATATTGTATTTAAAAATACAAAACTTTGGATTTTCATAGTAAAAACAACGTCTCCCGCAGCTGTATCTCTTCTTGCTGCAGGAACTCTGCGTGAGTCGTCACATCCGGTCCCCAGAAATGCTCTAGAATATTACAGCAGCTTCGCGTTTGTTCTGCTGTGTGTATTAAAGCGCGTGTCCTGCTGCTGGCGCTCTTTTAGGCTGTCAGGACAGTATAGAACATTTAATAGCAACAATTAATCACACTCATGTAAATATAAACACCGGGTCTTTGCTGGACGCGTCCGCAAGAGCATTACATTAAAATATCAACAGGTAAGAAACGGCAGGCTGGATTTGTATGGGTGTGTGTGCTCAAATGTGTGGCGTGTTTAAGTAAAAGACCGATATATATGGATATATATGTGTGTGTGTGTGTGTGTTTGTGTTTGGGGTGTATTAAGGCACACATTAGTGGGAAGTGCTTAATTTAATCATTTAAAAAACTCAAATGTCATTTATGTGTGCGAATTAAACACTTATTTCATTAAGTAGTTCGTTTTGTTTACATCGAATGTAACGTTAAAAGCTGACGTTACATTACCGTTACATTCCAATCTAATGTTATAGTGCAAAATCCAACGTTATAGTTAACTAGTTTGTCGTTTTACATTTTGTTTAATAATAATAAGAACATTATATTTATTATAAATGTTGTATTGTTATTATTAGATATTAAGTAATTAGCAATATTTCCCTGTCAGCTATTAGCTGCATTATTTATTGTCTTCATGTTAACCTTATTGATCTTAATTTATTTACACCCTGTATTTTGTTTTGTTTTTTGTCATCGATTATGTTATTTTAAGCTCATTATTTCAACCTGTTTTTATTTTGTATTTATTATTTTATACTATTATTATTTGAATGATAATAGAATAGGCTAAGCCCTGGCGCAGTAGGTAGTGCTGTCGCCTCACAGCAAGAAGGTCGCTGGTTCGAGCCTCGACTCAGTTGGTGTTTCTGTGTGGAGTTTGCATGTTCTCCCTGCGTTCGCGTGGGTTTCCTCCGGATGCTCCGGTTTCCCCCACAGTCCAAATGACATGGTACAGGTGAATTGGGTAGGCTAAATTGTCCGTAGTGTATGAGTGTCTGTGTGAATGAGTGTGTGGCTGTTTCCCCAGAGATGGGTTGCAGCTGGAAGGGCATCCGCTGAGTAAAAATGTGCTGGAGACGTTGGTGGTTCATTCCGCTGTGGCGACCCCAGATTAATAAAGTTACTAAGCCAAGAAAATGAATGAATGAATAATAATAGAATATTAATTATAAATGTTGTATTGTTGTTATTAGATATTAAGTTATTAGCAATATTTCCCTGTCAGCTATTAGCTGCATTATTTATTGTCTTCATATTACTGTTTTTAATTTGTTTACACTCAGTTATGTTATTTTAAGCTCATTATTTCAACCTGTTTTTATTGTGTATTTATCATTTTATACTCTTATTATTATTTTAATAAAATTATAGAATATTTATTATAAATATTGTATTGTTTTTATTAGATATTAAGTCATTTGCAATATTTCCCTGTCAGCTATTACCTGCATTATTTATTGTCTTCATATTACTGTTTTTAATTTATTTACACCCTGTATTTTGTTTTTTTGTCATCGATTATGTTATTTTAAGCTCATTATTTCAACCTGTTTTTATTTTGTATTTATTATTTTATACTATTATTACTTTAATAAAATAATAGAATATTAATTATAAATGTTGTATTGTTGTTATTAGATATTAAGTTATTAGCAATATTTCCCTGACAGCTATTAGCTACATTATTTATTGTCTTCATTGTACTGTTTTTAATTTACGTACGTACTGTATTTATTTCTTTTGTCTTTGTTGTATTTATTTTAAGCTCATTATTTCAATCTATTTATTTATTACCATCATGGCACTGTTTTAATTTATTTACGTACTGTATTTTGTCATCAGTTATTTTATTTTAAGTTCATTATTTCAGCCTGTTTTTATTTTGTATTTATTATTTTATACTTTTTGTTTATATAAATAGATTTTTAGTTATGTTTGTTTAGGTTTAGTCTTGAGTTTGTAATAGTTTAACCGTTTATAAACAAATATATTTAAATATTATTCCACCCATACGTCACTGTTGTCATGTTATCAGGGTATTTAAATCTCACGTCAGTCACGTGGTCTGTGGTTTTAATGTGATGCAATGCTGCATTTGATTATTGGCAATAAAAACAGAGTCACTAATATCTTTACAAGGTGTTAATACCTGTTTAAGTGGCAACCAGGTTTAGTCGTTGACTGTAATCTGTGTTATGCAAGAATTGTTTTTATGCTCGCCTCCTGCAAACAGAAGTTTCTAGAGGGTTTTCTCTGTAGGGCGGGACTTATTGCATGCTTTCATTTTCATCTGTTTAAACTGTGATAATAATCAGTATATTTTAGTTTAACAGATGTGCTTGTAGTTTTAACTAATACTCTGTTAGTTTGTCATCTTTATATTTTTATGTATGTTGTCTTAATAGTCATGTTTAATTTTTTATTATTAATTATATGTATTGGTGTTATTATTAAATTTACGACATGTAGTACGACAAATTAAAACTGTTTTTATTTATTTACATATTTATTAAAATTTTCTGATTATTAATTTTTATTTTATTTAACAAGACTATGTTGTTTTATGTAATTTATGTCTTAATCTGATGTATGTTGTATGGTGTATTTATTTGTTATTTTAATGATTTGTTTTATAATTTTTAGTTTATTTATGATTTTATTATTTTATTATTATCTTTTTTATTAAACAGTGTTATTTGTTTGTTTGTTTAAATAAATATTGAACTGGTTTATTTATTTTTTGTGTTATTTTATTGATTAATTATTTTAAGCCAATTTTTTGATTATTTATTTTTTAATCTTATTGAATATATACACACACACACACACACACACACACACACACACACACACACACATATATATACAGTTGAAGTCAGAATTATTAGCCTCCCTAAATTATTAGCCCCGCTTTTTATTTTTACCCAATTTCTGTTTAATGGAGAGAAGATTTGTTTAAAGGGCACCTAGGTTACCCCTTTTTTCAGATTTAATATAAGTCTTTTGCGTTTCTAGAATGTGTATATAAAGTTTCAGATCAAAATACCCATCAGATTTTTCATTATACCTTTTACAAGAGGCTGTTTTATACTGATTTCCAGCAGGGGGTGGTTTTGTCGTACTGTGCCTTTAAGCCGAGTTCTGCCCGCCCACTGTTTCTACATGCCTCCTCCCTCAGCTGCGTCAGACAACACACAGACTTAAAGGAAGAAGGTCTCACGTAGCGTTTGTGAAATATTACAGTAAGAACTAACCTTTACTAATCAGTATTGTGAAGTTGCATTGATGAGTCACACACAATATCGTTACAAAGTTAACGCGCACACACACACACACAAACAGATACACACGCAGGCAGACAGACAGAGCGCGCTTAGCTTAGTTAAGGCTAACCTCAAGTACTGTGTGGATATCTGTTATGCTAATGTACAAAATAAACCTGATTTAACTTCCACAAACCGGGATTGAAGCATCTTCTTTTATAATTGATCTGACACGCGGCTGTGCTGATGAAGTAAAGCTGAAGTAAAACGCTGTAATTAATTACACACATACTCTGTTTTAAAACACTTTAAACATGTGAAACTCACTCTTAATCACATTTGATGATGATTGCTGATCCTAGCGAACAGAACAGAGCTTTTATTCCCGGTTGCTTTGCGTATGTCTGCCTGGTCTTGTTGACATATACACGCGACTACCGGAACATGTTAATGCGCGCAGCTGTCAATCAATTCGGTGGGCGGGGGGGGGATCGCACACCTACGTAATGGTGCGATTGATTTGAAAACAGCTCCAATTGGCCGACCCTTTTTTTGTAGTTAAATTGAAAAAAAAAAAAGGACTGGGTGTGTTCATATCACCCCAGTATGACGGTCTATACACTATACCAACACAGATCTGTCCAAACAGCTTGAAAAGTCGATTTTTTACCATAGGTGCCCTTTAAAACATTTCTAAACATAATAGTTTTAATAACTCATTTCTAATAACTGATTTATTTTATCTTTGCCATGATGACAGTATATATTTGACTAGATATTTCTCAAGACACTTCTATACAGCTTAAAGTGACATTTACAGGCTTAACTAGGTTAATTAGGTTAACTAGGCAGGTTAGGGTAATTTGGCAAGTTAATGTATAACAATGCTTTGTTCTGTAGACTTTTGAAAAAAACATTACTTAAAGGGACTAATAACTTTGACCTTAAAAAATAAAAAAATAAAAACTGCTTTTATTCAAGCTGAAATAAAACAAATACGACTTTCTCCAGAAGAAAAAATACTGTCAGACATACTGTGAACATTTCCTGAATCTGTTAAACATCATTTGGGAAATATTTAAAAAGGGGAAAATAATTCAAAGGGGGGCGAATAATTCTGACTTCAACTATTAAATATATAATATGCGTGTATCGTTTTATAATTATTAGTTTATATGAATCCAGTCTTGCGTATGTTAATTTAGCTTAATAAAATGATTATTTATTTCAATCTTAATTTGTTATTTTATTGAACAAAATATAATTTATTGACGTTTTTGTTTTGTGTGTTATTTTTAATTTATTTGTTAGTTTTTATTTTTATTTAACTATTTTCTCTGTTGTTTTGTGTGTATGTTTTTTTTTTTATTTAATCATTTGTTTTCTGTGTTGTTGTTTTTTTGTGTTTTTATTTATTATTGTGTCTTATGTATTTATTGAATAATTAATAATATATATATATATATATATATATATATATATATATATATATATATATATATATATATATATATATATACAGTTTTTTTAAATAATTACTAGTTTATTTGAATCCAGTGGTTCTGTTTATTTATCTTAATAATTTGTTTTAATTATTTTAGTCTCATTTTGTTATTTTATTTCCATCAAATGTTATTTATTTATTTATTTATTTTCTTTGTTGTTGTTTTGTTTGTTCCTTTTTTTTCTCTACAAATATCCCCTAGCACCACAGGCATTTTGTAAAAAAAATGTTTAAGATATATAGAAAGTTGAAGTCAAAATCATTAGCCCTCCTGTCATTTAGAAAAAAAGTCTAATATTTCCTAAATGATGTTGAACAGATTCAGGAATTTTTCACAGCATTTTCTATAATTATTTGTTCTTTTGAAGAAAAACTTATTTGTTTTATTTTAGCTAGAATAAAATCACTATTTAATTGTTTTAAACCTATTTTAAGGTTTTAATTGAATATTTATTCAATATTATTAGCCCGCTTTACGCAAAATGTGTTTGGATAGTCTACAGAACAAACCACTGATATACAATGACTTGCCTGATTACCCTAACTTTACCCTAATTACCCTAGTGAAGCCTTTAAATGTCACTTTAAGCTGAATACCAGTGTCTTGAAGAATATCTAGTCTCATTTTATGTGCTGTCATGAAGGAAAAGATCAAATAAATCAGTTATTAGAGATGAGTTATTAAAACTATGATTAGAAATGTGTTGAACAAAATCTCTCTGTTAAACAGAAATAAAAAAAAAATACAAAAGGATTAAAATTTTACAGGAGTGCTAATAATTCTGACGTCAACTGTATATATAAGGTTTAATAAAATAAATTGTGTGAATTGTGCCTTTTTACATTTGAAAACTTTCATGCAACTGATTGCATCATCATTAAAAACAATACATGGCTCAGTTTACTCATACATTTTCCAGTGATTTATTCATTACTGTTTGTTTACCTGACAGGTGTGTGAAGAAGCTGTGGGACGAGAGCGGGCACTCAGGCCCGTCGTGATGTTATGTTGGGGAAACGCCTCCTTCGGGCAGCTGGGTTTAGGAGGTATCGATGAAGAGGTGCTGCTGGAGCCCCGAAGATGTGAGTTTTTCGAGGGTAAGCGCGTGCGGGACGTGGGCTGCGGGAGACGCCACACTGTCTTCCTGCTAGAGGATGGGACGGTTTACACCTGCGGCTGCAATGACCTGGGGCAGCTGGGGCATGAGAAAGCCCGCAAGAAACCAGGTAGTGATGCACATAAAGTGATTTAAAGTGTTTATTGTCGTATATAAGGGTTGTACAATCAAATTATTATGCCAATAAGGTTTAATGGTTTAATGGGCAGTTGAAGTCAGAATTATTAGCCAATTTCTGTTTCTGTATTTTAAGCACATTTCTATTCATAATAGTTTTAATAACTCATTTCTGATAACTGATTTATTTGATCTTTGCCATGATGACAGTAAATAATATCTAACTAGATATTCTTCAAGACACTTCTATACAGCTTAAAGACATTTAAAGGCTTCACTAGGTTAATTAGGGTAAAGTTAGGCAGGGCTCGAAATTAAGCTTTTTGCTTGGTAGCTCTGGTGCTCCTTACTAAAAATGTAGGAGCATCAGCCAAAATTTAGTTGCACCCAGTAATTATAAGCACCGTTACTACAAGTTTTATACAACATATTTATTGCATTTGAAATCAACACTAATCAAACTAACAAGCAAAAAAATACATATGCAAGCGTGAGGAAATATGTCTCAACGAAATCCCGTTATCACAAGAAAATAGATTTTTATAACAAAACTGAGTGACCAAAGCATTCACGGAGCGCTCACCGGCCCTGCACACACTGCTGGACATGAATGAATCTGTTAACGATATAACTCTGCTGTTCTCACGGGTGCTGTCTGATATCGCACTGATGCTTTTGGCAGATACTGTATCTTATTATATGCATACGTCATGTTATTTTATGTGTCTCTCGGAACCAGTTGGGTTTGTTTGCTGGAAAGATTCAGAGAGGGATTGTTGCTGTTTGGAGGACTTTATTACCTTCTCTGCTGTCCTGCTTCAGACAGTGATATTGCTGGGTGATGCGCTGCAGATGTGCAGTCATGGTTATACGTGTAAATCAATGCTTGCACACAGTTATTTTTTTTGTTCACTGTTTTTTCTTTTATTAGCATTATACTTACTGGAAAAACCGAGATGTCCTCACACCGCAGATTTGAAAGACGCCGGCACTTTCTCGTACTGTTGCCTCACTTTGCCGGCGCTTTCTCGTACTGTTGTCTTAGCCTCACTTCACCACCGCTCGCCATGTTAAAGTGTTGAATGATGGTCAAGCGCCCCCTAACTTTAGAGCATAGTGATTGGATATTTACTCGCAGGGGAGGAGTTTCCTTATCTCAGCTCATGGACTTACAGGCACTCACAGTCAATTCAGGGAGATATAAAACACACATAAATTATTTAAACACAAAACCGAGAAAACCGCAATTCACAAGCGCGTATTGAACCGTGGAGGTCGTACCGTACGGTTCAATATTATATTGAGAACCATGGCATCCCTAATATATATATATATATATAATGAGTATAATACTCAGTGTTGTCCACTGATGGAATACTGGAAAACCTGGACATTCGCAGAGTTTGTGATGAAGATGAGCTCATTTCTAAAGCCATTATGTTTTAAAACAACTCTCTCTGTTGAACAGCAGGAAGTATTTGAATTAAAATTAACAATATATTGAATGTTAAAGTGTGTATGTGCAAGGGGACAGTTCATTGTTGCAAATATAAGATATGTGATGAGAATAATAGTAATAATAATAAATAAAATATAATAAGGATGACACAGTGGCACAGTAGGTAGTGCTGTCGCCTCAAAGCAAGAACAACGCTGGTTCGAGCCTCGGTTGGGTCAGTTGGCGTTTCTGTGTGGAGTTTGCATGTTCTCCCTGCGTTCGCGTGGGTTTCCTCCGGGTGCTCCGGTTTCCCCCACAGTCCAAACACATGCGGTACAGGTGAATTGGGTAGGCTAAATTGTCCGTAGTGTATGAGTATGTGTGGATGTTTTCCAGGGATGGTTTACGGCTGGAAGGGTATCCGCTGTGTGTAAACTGCTGGATAAGTTGGCTGTTCATTCCGCTGTGGCGACCCTGGATTAATAATGGGACTAAGCTGAAAAGAAAGTGAATGAATGAAAATATAAGAAGCAAATAAAAAAATAGTGCTGGGCAAATATTAATTGGGTCCAAAATAAAAGTTTGTTTTGACATAATTTATCTGTGTGTACTGTATATATTTATTAAGTTTATATAAATAAACACATGCATGCATATATTTGAGAAAGTATATTTAAGTATAAAATATTTATGTATAATATGATACAAATTATTTATACATTTATATATCCATGCAACAAAATTGTTTTAGGTGTGTGTGTGTGTGTGTGTGTGTGTGTGTGTGTGTGTGTGTGTGTGTGTGTGTGTGTGTGTGTGTGTGTGTGTGTGTGTGTGTGTGTGTGTGTGTGTGTGTGTGTGTGTGTGTGTGTGTGTGTGTATATCACATATACATGATGAATATATATAATACACACACACACACGTATTATGTCAAAACAAACTTTTATTTTGGATGCAATTAATTGCAGTTAATCCTTGCCGAGCACTAAAAAAAAAATAAACAATACTAATTTGATTAATTCATGTCAATCTGTTTGTGTTTTTTTTCCCTCTGTTGAACACAAAATGAGATAATTTGAAGAATGTTGGGGGAAAAAAACAGATATGGACTTCCATAGTATTTCTCTTTACTATCTTGTAAGTCAATGGCTTCCAGCTTTTGTGTTCAACAAAATGAAACTCAAACCGGTTTGGAACCACTTTAGGAAGAGTAAACTGTGAGTAAATGTTTATAATTATGTAAGCTGTCACTTTAATACTAGGGTGGTTTCTAGTAATTCGCTGACTTTATTATTGCATGAATCACAATATGTGAACATTTGCTTCTGGAGAAAATCAAGCCTCACCCTTCATTTGCATTCTGCCACTGAAATACGCTGGACTTTCACAACATCCACTGAAATGAATCTGTTCTATCTGAAATGTATATGACCGGTCAGTTTGACATTGGCCGCTGTTATAAAGGACTGCAACAACTGTCTGTTGCTTAGCTGTCACATGACCTCTGACCTAGAACGTCAAGTATGGAGCATATAAACAACCAGACTGTACAAAAATGTCTTTTTATTATTTGCAATTACCTTAGGGTAGACTTGTGGGTCAAAATGACCAGTGCACCATTTTACCAGCAAAAAAAAAAACACACATTTTAATTGTCTTAAAGATTGACCTCTTCAAGTAAAGTGTTGCCGAATCTGCCACTTTATTTTTAATGAATGCTGATTTGCTAAATTCTTTTACACTTTAAACTTCTGCAGCTGCATTCATCTTGATAAAATACTGCCTATACTGTAGTAAAAAACGAGTGTTGTCGACTGAGTAAACTGATGAAATACTGGAAAACCTGCACATTCGCAGAGTTTGTGATGAAGATCAGCTTGTTTCTGATAGCTGATAATTAAAGCTATTGGGCTCTATTTTAATGGTGTAGGCCAGGTGTGTCCAAACTCGGTCCTGGAGGGCCGGTGTCCTGTATATTTTAGTTCCAACCCCAATTAAACACACCTGAACCAGCTAATCAAGCTCTATCTAGGTATACTAGAAACGGTGTTAACGGAAGTTGGAGTTAAACTATGCAGGACAACAGCCCTCCAGTATCGAGTTTGGACACCCCTGGTCAGGGCACAAAGTCTAAAGCACATGGTGCAAAAGCATTAAGGACGTGTCCGAATCCACTTTTGGCTATTTATTTATTTATTTTTTACTTTTTTTTAGTTTTTATAGATTTTCTCTGAACATATAACCAGTGGGAACAAAACAAACAAAAAATAATAATACATATGTACATAAATATGCATACATATATAGGAGCAATTATGTGCAAATGTCAACCTTGCCATGAAAAAAAATGTTTTCACCAAAATACGGAGACCATTTTTGGGTGTTTTGGGCAAGCAAGTATTTTAAAGGGCACCTATGGTGAAAAATCTACTTTTCAAGCTGTTTGGACATACATGTGTGTAAGTATAGTGTATATACTGTCATATTGGGGTTATATAAACACACCCAGTCCTTTTTTTTTTTTCAAATTTAACAATATATAAATGGTGGACCAATTGGAGCGGTTTTCAGATCGACCGCAACTTTACGTAGGAGTGTGGTCCCCCCGCCCACCAATATTGATTGACAGCTGCGCGGATTAACATGTCTCCATAGTAATGCATATACTCATATTGACAAGACGGGATGAGCGCAAAGCAAACGGGAATAAAAGCTCTGTTCAGTTTGATAGGATCATCAATCATCATCAGACGTGATCAAGAGTGAGTTTAAAACGTGTGCACGTGTGTAATGAAGTACAGCCGTTCACTTCAGATTCACTTCATCACCACAGCCTCGTCTCTCTCACTGTCTCTCTGTGTGCGTGTGTGTGTCTGCCTGCATCTCTATGCTATGTGTGTGCGTTTGTGTCTGCGCTACTTGTCTGTGCTGTGTGTGTGTGTGTGTGTGTGTGTGTGTGTGTGTGTGTGTGTGTGTGTGTGTGTGTGTGTGTGTGTGTGTGTGTGTGTGTGTGTGTGTGTGTCTGCCTGCGTCTCTACGCAATGTATGTGCGTGTGTGTCTTGCTGTGTGTGTGTGTCTGCGCTGTGTGTGCGTGAACTCACTGTTGCAACTCCACAAAAAAATGCATCAAATACTGATGGTAAAGTACTTACTGTAGTATTTCTCACAAACGCTACGTGAGATCTGCTTTGTTTTGTCTGTCAGTGTTTTCAAACTATTCTATTTGATTTACCAAACTCACGCAAGTGGCATTTTCACATCCATCACTTCCATAACGGAGAGACGTCACATCCATAACGCTATTTTTTTCCTCATAAATGTGAAAATATTAAATAAAATAAAACCAATCAATTTTGTTATATAGAGAGCCAACTCTTATCCTTTTGATTATCATCATTTTTTTTTTTTTTTTTTTTTTTTGTGCAGTTTAATTCACAAAATTTCTACTAAGCATGCTGTATTCTGTAAACTCACAGACTTTTTTTGTCACGTCCATAACGCATGTTTATTTTCCTTGTTTACAGATTGATATTTTTCTGGTCCCTTTACTCTGTGGTCAGTTATTCTGGAAAATATAAACAGATGTTTCAATATAATGTTAACATTTGATTTCTCTGTGAATTTATGTTTGAAATTTTTGCTGCAAAACACTGGAATTGCTTTCAGGCAAAAACATCTATTCCACACATGTATATCTATTTACATGCATGTATAAAAATATAAAATTAACCTAATCAAAATAAAATAAATGCATAAGTATAAAATAAAATATAATAAAAGTCTGCCAAACATGTTTTCACAATGATGCTTAACCTCTGGAGTTATGTAAATGTTCAATTAAAAATAATTATATTGTCGTTGTGGAGAAAGCCAGCCATTTACTCCATTTCTTATCAAAGGTCTCTAATTGTAATCGAAGTGCATGTGTCATTTGTTTCTATTTCCTCAACTTCTGCTATAATTTTGAGCCGTTCAGTTGCTGGCTCTTTTTTATACCATTTTCGGGTTATATATTTTTTGCATGTTGCCAAAAATATCTTAAATAGATATTTATCTTGCTTTATAAGTTTGATAGGAGTATCTGCCTGATAATGTACTTCAAATGATCTAGGAATATGAAGATCAAAAATATAATTGATGGCAGAGTGCACCATTTCCCAAAAACTGTTCATTCTTGAGCACTGCCAGACTATATGCGCATGATGTACTTTTTGCTATTTTAAGGACGAAAACATACTCTCTGTGCCCTGGTGCATGGTCTAACAGGGTTGTGCTTACTCTCTTAATGAGTTCTGGGTGTGTTTTGAGCATAACCTGCATTAAAACAATCAGAGTCTCATCTCACATTCCCTTGAAGAGTCAGTTGTGTTGCTCCATGTGGCATTTGCTATTTACATTTGTGCGTGTAAAAACGAAACGCTTCACTGGTGAGAAAACAGTTAAACAGAGCATCTGCAGCGCGAGAATAAAGAATGAGCCTCCTCCATTCAGCCTCTTTACTTTCTCTACTTTTACTCTTTACTTCTTTACTTTGGTGGAGTGAGGAAACGGTGGAAACTCACTCCACTGAACACATCTATTAGCCCACATGTTTAATTTTATTTGTTAAGCCCAACAATTTACTTTAAAACTATTTCTAAATTCAGTTCTTATACCCCATATGCTGATGCAGACGTCTCCAAAACCACACAGGTGGACAAATCTGCACTTGTGTTTATCAAAGCAAATATAAATATGCATATAATCAATAATACTGCTGGTGTAACATTATATTGCATATTGCATCATATATCATTATAATAATAACAGTATACAGATGCAGATCTTCATGATTAAACTGAAAAAGCCCCCCGAGGTGAAGAAGGCATGGAGGCAGTGCTGTTTATATTGATGTAGAAAATCATCATTTCTGGATCATTTTAATCCTTTAATTGTTTTCATCTGTAAAGATATTTGTGTGTTGCTGTTCATCCTGTGTGTATTCCGCAGTGTGTAAGTGTTTGAACCCACATAGGCGCATAACTAACACGCTTTACTGGACTTTACAGCAGCTTTTAGTTGATCAATGGTCTATTTCAGTTCCTTAATAAAGCAATGTGCCAGCAATGCGCCTTAACACACCTCATTTATAGAGCATCATACACACAAGTCCAGAGTGGCGCAAATGGATTTGCTGTTTAAACAACATGGTGTAAAACGTGAAAATTACCGTTGCACTGGTCTGAAAATACCAACAAATTGCGCCAAACACGTCTTGTGCCTTATTGTAGAGGTCTGCATTCCCGCGGCCAACCTGATTTCTGCGGCAAGGAAATAAATTTCAGAATAAATCGCGGAAGCGGTCAGTGATTGGTTTAATGTGGGCATGAGCGGGCCGTCTAGCAATATCGCTCCCGACTCCCGAGCGAGCACGCGTATGTATGTGTGTAAATAAAATAGCGCGATGCTGTGTGTAGCTTGTTTGTTGTTGTGTGTGTGCGCACGCAAATTAGAAAGAGAGCTTTGTCTGTGTGTGTGTGTGCTTGGTGCTTATGTTTGTATGTGTGTGTGTATGTTAGTGCGCACACAAATACTCCATCCCATTTTGCACTATTTTATTCTTTATTCTTTTTTTGCACATAATCCAATTGCACTAAGCACTTTTTGCATAATAAGCACAATAAAAAACAAAAAAACAGTGTACACTGTTTTCATCTGTTTCATTACTCAAATCAGGTTTACATATTGTTTACTTTCATAGATATTTTATATACTTATATTTTACATTCAATCTTCGGTCACTTCTGTGTATTTATGTGTATGTTGTGTATGTTGTGTGTATGACTTCACTGTGGACGGCAAAGTAAGAATCTCATTGTACAGGGAGACGTGTTTTCCTTACTGTGCACATGACAATAAACAGTTGAATTGAATTGAATTGAAATGAGAGAGAAAGAGCTTTGTCTCTCTGTGTATGTGTGTGTTTATACAGACAGCTTGTTATAGGCTGTCTGGACTCTATATAGTGGTTTTCGGTTTTGTTCTCATCCCTGCTCTTTAGCGGGATCGGGCGCGGCGGGTAGAAAACGGGGCGGGGCAGGCAGCGGGACATCAAATGCTGAATATAAGCGGGAGTGGTCGGGTTCGGGCTAAAACCTGGCGGGTGCGGGCGGGAGCGGGATTCAAAATTTAGTCCCGCGCAGATCTCTACCTTATTGCGCCGGGTATATGACAGGGCCCTTATGTTTAAAAACAAATCTCTCTTTTAAACAGCACTTAGGAAGCATTTTCATTAAAATGAACAATATATTGCCTTTATTTCATGTAATCCTCTATGTTTCCATCTCGTCTCCAGAGCAGGTGGTGTCTCTGGATGCGCAGAACATTGTGGCGGTGTCGTGTGGAGAAGCTCATACTCTTGCTCTGAATGATAAAGGACAAGTGTTTGCGTGGGGTTTGGGATCAGATGGACAGCTCGGACTTTCCATTGTAGAAGACTGTCTGCGTGTGCCCAGGTAAAGATCAAATCAAGCATAAAATAAACAAAAATGAATAGATGAAAATAAAGGGAGGAAAGCAAAACATGTGAGAAACGAATAATCAGCAGTCAGATATTAAGATTGGATGTATTTGCTCTATATATGAATTGCCAAATCAGTTGGAGCCCTGACTACAGTATTTATCCCTCTGTAATTGGGTTCTGTACCAAAAAACACTGTGAATACTATACACTGCTCACAATTCATGATCTGCTCTTATTATTTTCTCTCCGCTTCCAGAACTGTCAAGAGCTTGTCAGAGGTTCACATTACCCAGGTGGCCTGTGGATACTGGCATTCCCTTGCTTTAGCCCGAGGTGTGCTGCTAAACATAATCCTAAACCAGATTCCTGCATCTAAAACTGCCTTCTTTACCCTAATTATCTGAAATGATGTATTCCTCCAGGAGGCGAGATATTCTCCTGGGGCCAGAATAAGTATGGTCAGCTGGGTCTGGGGCAGCAGGGAGCCTGTGTCTGCTCTCCACAGGTCATCCAGTCTCTGCAGGGCATCCCGTTCGGGCAGATTTCCGCCGGTGGAGCTCACAGCTTTGGCCTCACGCTCTCTGGGGCCATTTTCGGATGGGGGCGGAACAAGTTCGGCCAGCTGGGCCTCGGAGACAATGATGGTAAAACAAACACCTTCAGTTTTCTCTGCTCGAGTCACCTTTACTTACGGCAGGGGAAATCAGTATTGAACACGTCATGTTTTTTTCCTGGGAATAATGTCTCTAAAGGTGCTGCTGACATGAATCAGATTTTGGTAGAAATACAAACAATACAAACATGAAAATTGAAATGAGTCGTGTGTCGAGCTGAACTACTGAAACATTATTAATACTTTATATAAAGGCTGTTTTTAATGATGGCAGCTTAAAGACGCCTCTCATATGGAGGATGAGGCCTCATGCATTGCTCAGGTGTGAGTTTCTCAAAGACTTAAACAGAGTGTCAAAATCCTGATGCTTCTGTGGGTGTCGTCTATCAGATCTGAGCTTAATTCTGAATTCTCTATTAGATTCGGGTCAGGTGATTGGCTGGGCCATTCTACAGCTTGAATTTCCTTCTCTGAAAGCATCTGAGAGTCTTGTGGATATATGAATTTCTATTATCTAATTCCAAATGAACAATAATCTACGTATAACTGAAAAGTTATATTCTTTGGTTTTAATTATATCATTTCATTGGCATGCCAGCTAGGAGGGAAATTTAACCTTTGCCTTGCTGACTACAGGCTAAGCCTGAGTGATGCAATTAATGGTTTCACAGCATGGCTGTATCTATTGTATTCCCTGTCTCCAGAACATCATTTGCACATTGTTGTAATGATGTACTTATATATTGATGAGATCAGACCTGGAGAAGGCATGGCACCCAGACTTCATTTGCATGTTTTGTTTGACTGTCCCCACCATGACTGACCCCACCTACATGCTGTAACAAGTATAAAATGTATTATGTTTGCTGTGGAGTTGAGAGTTTGCTTTCGATGATGCCACAGCCGCGCTGAGTTCTTCATATTAAAAAGGATTCTGCTTTGAAGATAACCGAAAGATTCTCCCTGGTTTTTTTGGGCTATTAGAAGTTTACAACAGTCTCCTCTGCTGTGTTTTGGATCATTGTCTTGCTGAAATGTCCACCCTGGGTTCATCTTCATCCTCCTGCTGATGTAGATGTAAGACTGAAGCAGCTGATAGTCATTTACACAGAGGAAGGGCAGTGGGTTGCTGAAGAACTACTGAGAGATTTCAGCTGCTGTCTGGGCTTTCACTGCAGAATACACCTTTCTTTTCTCATCTGTTTAAAACTTTTTATTTTATTACACAGAACTAAATTTGTCAATTAATTATTTTATTTTCTTTGCATATATGGATTACTTTGGTTTTTACCAACATCCGGGGAAATTTCAAGTCAACGACACCTTTAAAAATATGTTTTCTGAGGAAAATGGTGACGTGTTCAATACTTATTTTTATAATATAAATATAATACTAATATGAATATAAATAGTGCCAAATAGTGTATAACAGTAGTGTAATAAAGCAGGGCAGCCTGGTGGCTCAGTGGTTATTATTGTCACCTTACAGCAAGAAGATCGCTGGTTCGAATCCCAACTGGGCCAGTTAACGTTTCTGTGTGGAGTTTGCATGTTATTCCCATGTTGGTGTGGGTTTCCTTCGGGTGCTCCAGTTTCCCCCACAGTCCAAACACATGCACTATAGGGAAATTGATGAACTAAATTGGCTGTAGTGTGTGTAAATGTGAATATGTATGAGTGTTTCCCAGTACTGGGTTGCAGCTGGAAGGGCATTCGCTGTGTAAAACATATGCTGGATAAGTTGGTGGTTCATTCCGCTGTGGTGACCCCTGATGAATAAAGGAACTAAGCCAAAGGAAAATGAATGAATGAATAATGAAGTAGTAAAATCCTCTGTTGTTTAATAAAATGTGTGCTGTTCTTCAGATCACCGCGTCAAAACAGCCCTAGCAGGAAAGCTGAAGGAGTGTAAAATCCCTCCTTCCGATCTAAAGCCACTAATAAAAGGCTATATTCTTAACAAATGGCAAACAGAATGGGATCAGTGCCCAGAAAATAAACTTTTTGAAATTCAGCCTAAAATAGAAAAAAAATCTAATTTATTTTTTAGGTGAAGACACGATGAGTTTGTTTATAGAAGATGCTGCATTAGACACACGAGACTCACGCATGAACATTTACTTAAAGGAGAAGAACCACCAAAATGTCTATATTGCAACAGAAACCAAACTGTTAAATGTATTCTTGTGAAATGCCCCATTTTTAATGTTAGCAGACAACAATTTTTATCTGGAGAGACTTAAAAGGAAATATTTTTTACTGTGAATCCATCTAAAATTGTAAAATTTTTATCAAAAGGAAACCTTAAAAAACTGTTCTAGATTTTTATCTTATATTAACATTATTTCTATTTATGTATTTTACCTTGGACATTAATTACTGCTGTTGATGACATTTAATTGTTAGAATATTTTTATAATTATAGAAAATTGGTGTTTATAAAACGTGATAAACTTGATCTACTTTCTTTGTCATGACATAGCCATAGAAGCTGAGGTGGCAATAAAATTAAAACTCTCTCTCTCTCTCTCTCTCACCCCCTCTCTCCCTCTCTCTCTCTCTCTCTCTCTCCCTCTCTCCCTCTCCCTCTCTCTCTCTCTCTCTCTCTCTCTCTCTCTCTCACCCCCTCTCTCCCTCTCTCTCTCTCTCTCTCTCTCCCTCTCTCCCTCTCCCTCTCTCTCTCTCTCTCTCTCTCTCTCTCTCCCTCTCTCTCTCTCTCTCTCCCTCTCTCTCTCTCTCTCTCTCTCTCTCACCCCCTCTCTCCCTCTCTCTCTCTCTCTCTCTCTCTCTCTCTCTCTCTTCAGATCGCCGTTTCCCAGTCTTGCTGAAGACTCTCAGGTCTCAACAGGTTGTTTACATCTGCTGTGGAGAGGACCACACGGCAGCGCTAACAAAGGTATGCCTTCATTTTACAGGATCTTTTAATGTTCTTTTAAATTCAACTGTTATATGCTGCGATCGTCTTTTATTCACTACTCCCTACATCAGTTCACTAATATAGTCCACTTGAGTGAGTGAATATGAGCACTGAAGGAATGCCATTTTGCTGCTTGGCCCTCAGATGCATTAGATTTTTAATCCTGTGATTAGTTATTAGTCAAACACAGTATTTTGATTTCTGTCATGTAAAGACAAACTTTGCTTTAATTGAGTAAGATTTTATTTAGAATCTTGAATTGATGGGATTCTGCTGTGGATGCCATCTTGTGGTCATGTGTGATAATTCATTCACATACCCACAGTGCTTTTGGAGTGTTTTTTGCCTGTTGAGTGTACAACGGTTGATTATTGCAGTGCATTATGGGATTGATTGAGTGCACTTTTGGCTCGTTTCCACTGACTGGTACAGTACGGTACGGACCGGGCCGGTGCGGGTCACCTTTATAAGGCTTCCGTTTCCACTACCAAGGGTTCCCTTTTGGTGGGCCTGATGTATGACTGAGAATTTCACTCGACGTCATATTCGCTTGTATAAATGTCACAGTAACGCTGTACTGGTCGTTCACATATCACATGAGAAGCACTTCACACAAAACAGATGCTTTATACACAAATACCTGTTTATAAATGTTCATTACTAACTTTTCCATGAACATGAGTTGAATATAATTGCAGATCAATGACAGTGTGAAATAGCCTACAGTAACATCTGCAATTATATAAAATAAATAAATAAATGCAACATATATGAACACATACAGACCCTTACAGTCTGTGATATGATACCAAAATAATCGTGATTATGATTTTTCCCATAATCGAGCAGCCCTAATAAATGTTCTCTCGGCTGTGTATTTTAAACATGGCGGCTCTTGTTTTCATTCTGGCTTGTTGCGTAAGCGAATGACGCATCTCTGTAAACCAATAGCGTTCAGCTGCGCGTCTAGCCCCCTTTTGGTACCCTTTCTCTTGTTTGATACCCTTTTGAAAGGGTGCAGAAAAAGTGGTACGGTACAATTTAGTTTGGTACGCTTTTGACCGAACCGTACAGTACCACTCAGTGGAAACGGGCCATTTAGAACATCCATTCTGGTTTTAGACTCCACTATTAATGGCTGCTTCTTTAAATAGTGCACTACTTAATGGTGATTTTGGATACAGCCACACTGCAAATCACTTTACATACTTAAGTATTTTGTTTATTTATTTTGTTTTTATAGGAGGGCGGTGTATTTACTTTTGGAGCTGGTGGATATGGTCAGCTGGGACACAACTCCACAAACCATGAGGTCAACCCCAGAAAGGTGTTTGAGCTCATGGGGAGCGTGGTTTCACAGATTGCATGTGGTCGGTAAGTATAGCGGTTTTGACATGGGGTTAGTATTACCTGTGGTAAACTGTAATAATTGCAGAGTGTTTTCTGTGATCTTTAGAGATCCTTTAATCAAAGATTAAATTTCTTTCGTCATTTACTCACTCGTTACTTGTTCTAAAAACGTAGTTGCTTTTTCTGTTGAACACCAAAGAAGATTCTTTGAAGAATGTTGGAAACTGCTAGCCAAAATCAAAAACAATGGAAGTCAATGGATAAATGCAGGCGGTGCAAAAGCTTCCTTCTGAAGATACACAGATCTGTGCGTTCTCAGAGATGGATTCAAGTCCAGGGTAGAAAAAAAAGCTTATTGTGACTTTGTAGACACAAGCTAACAGGAGTAAATGGGACACGCGTTTTCACAAGGCACAGGTTACATGAGTCTACAACTATGAAAAAAAGATGATTTGACCAACTGATGAAACATCAATTTTGTCATTTAGAGTTTTTCCATCAGCAGAGAGTTTGTAGTTGCCTTATTATGGTGGGCATATCCCTTATTTTCACATCCCAATGTTGACAGGTATGGAAATCCAGGCATAACACTGTATGACAAGGCTTCAGATGACTGATCTAGAGCCTACAGCTAATCAATCTGTCAGATACTGGAGTGCTTTACAGCTCTAAATAACATTATAAATGATCTTACATAAAACAAATACATTTATGGAGATGGTGTATAAGTATATAATTTCACTCACCAGGGAAACGGAGGCCACGTGAATGGTTTGTGAGCACAATTAAGTGAACACAGCATCCCATATCATCTGATGATTGCAGGAAATAATCTGAAAAGCCAACTAACTGTGTAAAGAAACATTAACCAACACAAAAATGCGATGTATATGCCGAGTTCATCGGCTAATTAGCCGTAATCAGCTGAAGTGACGAGACAGCGAGCAGAGAGACCTAGCTGTCACTCAAGTGCTGCCACGCCCTTAATTATGCAGACTTAATAAAACTTGATAAAAACGAAACAGATGAGTTATAAAAAAATTCACCCCCCTCACTGTTGTCATAAATGGTAATCATGGCTATATGCACCAAAGCCATCTTTTTTACCAGGCTGTAAACATGCAGACAGAAATGAAGAATTGCAGTTTTAGTTACTTCCGTATTAGCTTCCCAAGGGAGAGCGGGAGGTTGCTGCTTGGAAAATGCCTAATAATAGGATGATAGCAGGTAGGGTTGGGCCGATAGACGATGATGGACAATAGACAACACAATGCTGAGCCGGCATCGACGATCCTCCGCCCTGCCCCCGTCACAGACACGCTCGCTAAAAATACACACTCAGGCCCCGTTTACACTAATACATCTTGGTGTAAAAATGGCATTTTAGAACGAAAATTTTCCAATCCACACCGTGTTTTACCTAGCATTTCTAAAAAGTCCTCCGTCTGCTGAAAACACACATCACATGACCACACACAGACACGGTCATGTGCTCCTCTGAGCATAGAGCAGTGCACGTCGGACAGTTTATCAAGGATGTACCGCTGGATCACGTCTCACTATAGTTGTTAAACGTGATATTCAGGCATCCCGAGTCTCCCGGAAGTTCCAGGAGTCTCCCGCAAATGCATATAGACCTCCCAGATGCCAACAAACGAGTGATAATCTCCCGGAAATCGCGCGTCTTCCTTCCGGTCCTCAAATAAGTCGCGCACCCTTCACCACCGGATCCCTCCTCATATCTTATATCATATCTGGCTATGACGACGATGCCATCATCTATCGCCATGTTTCACATTAGACATCGTACAGTGCCAAATTGGTTGACATCGCCCAACCCTAATAGCAGGATAAAATACGGGAGAATCCTGGAAAAAGCGGGAGACAGGGTTGAGACAGTTACAACAGTTGAGAGTTCTTCCACCCATTTCTTCCCATATCATCATGTCCCTTCCGGGTCTCCATATCACCTCATGTTTTCAGTCTTTTGACTAGTAGTGTATGATCTGGGTGTAAATATCCAGAATAATCACAGAAATTGCTGATCCTGAGTGAAAGCGGCACAAGAAATTCAGATGTGAGATTGGGGTAATTTTTAAACCCCACAAGGTCTCCAGATAATGCAAATCTCATGCACATTGGTTTTCAGGCCCGGATTAAGAACTCAGGGGCCCCTGGGCACATTGTCTTGTAAGGCCCCCTACCTGGCCGCACCCCTATAGTTGAATTTAAAAAATAAGAATAATATAATCATTTTTAAATAAAATGAATCTATAATTTGTTGCCCACATATTTAAATAAACGATATATAATAAATGATATATAATACATATGTCTACAAAGATTTAACTTATTTTTCAAAGCATTGAATAAAAATACTAATAAAACTATATATATATATATATATACATATATATATATATATATATATATATATATATATATACACCTATATATATATATATTTTTTTATTTTTTATTTTTTATGGTATTGTAATGTATTTCTTTTACAAACTTATAGAGCATATTATTGCCATGGCATATAACGCACAATGCTTCTCCAATCCAGTTCTATGAATCTGAGTCTTTCATAATACAAACACTAATTTACTGTTTCTCTCCTCCTCTCCCTGTATTTTCTCTACTCTTCTCGTGATGAAGACTTGATTATAACCCTAAAAGTATCAGAAATCACACACACTATACATCTTCTCTCCCGTCTCTTTCCTCTTCTGGGCCTTTATCTCTCTCTCTCCCTCTCTCTCTCCTTTTCTGTCTGTCTCTCACACGATGAATCCAGTCCGCGCTGCGCTGCCGTTAGCCTCCTCCGCCTGGTTAATGCTAGCTACTCATCGTTTAAAGTTACCATAACGTCTTCTTCTGTACCCTCATTCTCCTGATCACGGGTCTGTTTAAAGATGATGTGTATGAAAATGCCTCAATAAAGATGCCTCCTCTCCTCTTTCTGTCGCGTTTGCTAAATCCACTTGTCCACTCATTTTTGATCTATGACAGATATAACGTTACACTAAAGTCCGCTCAGTTTAGTGCGGGTTATTACAAAACTGACGTTTCTGCGCTTGACCAATCACAGCATTCTGTTTAGTTAAAGAAAGAAAGGCAATTTAAATATAATAATAATATTAATGTGTGATCGCGATTTTTTTGCTCAGAGGAAATACAGTTGTCTGAGCAATATAGTTTTTGCAGAGAGGGAGGCGCGGCAGGCGCCTATAATAAGGCTAAACATTATTAAATACCCACGAGACACTTGTGACTTTATATCACATTTGCATTATTTAAAAAAAAAAATGTTTCCTTCCTGTTAAAAATAAATATATTTCCAAGCTGATATGTAATGGGGAGAAAAAAAAGTAGCACGAGTTCAGCTGATGGTGGATTCGAACCGAGTTTATGATTAATCGCGTCAAAAGATGAAGCTGTTCGTCTTACAAGGTGCGCCATTGCGGCTGTAATGAATGACAGCTCTTTACTCATCTTGTCTCTATCAATCAGGCATTAATGGGCGTAATCCCTGAATAGCTTATTCCAACTAGATACGCTATTTGCAATTAGCCAAAAAAGACACTCCGAAATTGTCTTTTTTTTCTTCCCCCTCGCAGGGGCCCCTAGTGCGCACCGGCCCCTGGGCCTGTGCCCATAAGGCCCATTGTTTAATCCGGCCCTGTTGGTTTTTACATTTAACATATGAAAGCCTACAAGAATCGGGTATTTTCAATGTGGTGGAGATGATGACTTGTTTTGGTACTTGCCTTTTCATCAGGCAGCACACTCTGGCGTTCATCCCTTCATCAGGAAAGATAGATTCGTTCGGTCTCGGGGGAAACGGTCAGCTGGGAACGCGCTCCACCTGCAACCGCATCAGTCCCACACCGGTGAAGGGCTGCTGGAGAGCCCACTCTGACCCTGTTGCCATGGATCATAGCGGTGAGCTTCAAAAGTGCCTGCAGAATCACCTCTCAGACTGCTGTCCTTCTCTGTGTTTCTCAATTGCATGCGTTGATGTGAATTTAATCATTATACATATTGACAATGCATGTCTAGGCAACAAGTATAGATGAGAAAACCAGCAACGATTAAGAATGCATGATTAAATGCCGTCATGCCTTTGCAATCAAAAAATTTGTTATAATGGAGGTCAGTGGAGCACAAACAGCACCAACATAACCAAAGGAGAGTCAATTTGCCCAGAGTGTGTTGAGTTTTTGAAAGCATTTCAAAGCATTTTCACAAAATATGCATCAAAATAAGATTTTTCCTCTAAAAATCATTGCATTTGCTGAAACACAGAGAAAGCTGTGGCCAAATTAAGCCTCAAAATCACCCCAGAGTGGATGAAAACACCCTAACAGCACACAAGGGTTGATGTGGTGTGAGTTGGATAAGATCATTTGCAGAATGCTTACTTATCAATAAAGCTAATGGTCACATGTTTAGCTGTGCCGTAGCATTGTGCATAAATATCATTGTTCATTTGTTGGTTAACAAAATGTTGAATCACCTTAGATCAGAGTTACATTATAAGCTGATGATGTTTCAGATTTGACAGGGTATTTGAGTGTGTTGAATTGCGCATTTCAGAGGCGGAGCGGAGTTACTGTGTGAAGAGGATTTATGCTGGAGGAGACCAGAGTTTCGCTCACTACGCTTTATCTGAGGTATGAAAAGCAGCAGAGGTTTTATGTAGGGCTGGGCGATTTTTCAGATATTTTCGATTAATTCGAGTTTACATTTTAAGACGATTTAATTTTGAATCAAATCGAGAAATCATGATTTTTAAAAATATATATATTTAATACATTATAATGGCACCAATGCACTTGGGTTCACACTCTGTATGAAGCAGGAAGCACACCAGAAGCGCCTCTCGGCGACGCGACGCGCAGCACCACGCAGCGCCAAGGATTTTAGAATTCTAAACAGGTTTCTATACACACACCGGCGCCACCCAGCCATGATTCACCACGCAGGTCATATTTCTGAGCGCCATCTGATTAGTTTCATGTTAAATATCATGTGAATGTGCGCGTTTGGTGTGTGATAGTTTAAACTGTCATGTGCGCGGCGTGTCGCGGCACTTCTGATCTGCGACCTGCTTTACTGCTTGTTAAAGCGTGAAGTCATGTAGGATTTTACTTGTTGCATTAGTCTGAGTAACGTCTGTGTGGATTGTCTAGACCAGTGGTTCTCAAACTGTGGTACGTGTACCACTAGTGGTACCACTTCCTTCTAGTGGTACGCGGAGAAATTAAATATGTCATGTACACGCTATACACATTTAAAAATGTATCAAAAATGATGTATATAATATGTCATATATGACATACAGCCTATATTTCTGAGGTAATCTGCCACGTTTTTTTAACTGTGCAGAGTTGTAGCTGCTTTACAGGGCCTACTACGCTACTGTAGTTCAATACTGCTCATTTTGGTGGTACTTGGAGAGACAATTTTTTTCTGAGGTGGTACTTGATGAAAAAAGTTTGAGAACCACTGGTCTAGACATTCCCTCATCAAGTCGATAAACTCGATCTCAACATGTATGAAGGACGTAAAAGCCTGCCATGTGAAAAACCGCGCCGATCTTTTGGTTTGAACACGAGCAGAGGTGAGGGACTGTAGCAGTGAAAATGAAAGTAGCCGCCACCATGACGTCATTTAGCGGACCTAGTTGAAAACCAGACAGATCAGGCAGCATATTACAGAGAGTGGAGCAAAGCATATCAAATGATCGATATTTAAAAGGGGAAATAAGAAAAATAGATTAAATATATTATTTTACATTAGACACACATCTAGTGCTTGTATTTGCTCCTGCTATACGTCCACAACTTCACACATTGGGTTAAATTAGGCTTTACAGTTTCCATGTTCAGTCCTTTTCTTCCACTGTATCTTTTTAAGGAAAGGCAGCAGCTTTACAACCTGACATTCAATCAGAAGACAAAGCCGAGCTGACAGCCAATCTTTCCTAGGCTCAGCAAAACTAGCAAAAATACCCCTGTATTCCTGCAAGTGCAATATTTACACAAATATTTCTTATTCAAATCTTCAGCAATGATGTTTAACTCGTGAATTAGTTTTACATTTATTTACACCTTGACTGATTTTTGTAGGACATGGCCATTAAAAATACAATGTTCCTTAACCAGATGGGTTTTCAAGTTACTTTTAAAGAGAATGCTACTTCAGTCATGCTGTTGTAATGTTTTGAGAAGACTAGTAACACAATAAAATAAAATCGAAATCGTGAATCGGTCATACTTTATAAAAAACCTAGATTTTTTTTTTTTTTGCCAAACCGCCCAGCCCTAGTTTTATGCATGAGTATATACACGAGTCAAAGACAAAAGTGTTCAGACACTAGAGAGCGTTTGATTGGTCAGAAGATTTGATGCGAAACAGAAATATGATTTGATGTGAAAGAAATTGTTAATCCCTTTAGTCAAAAGTACAAACTGTGCGCATTTAGTTGTTTATGTCTTCTAAATGCGTATTTTGGAGCACAGTAGCTTATAGATATCCTTAAAACTAACATACTGATTCTAAAATAATCAAAACATTATTTTCATTTCAATAAGCTGCATTGTTTTGCTGTGTTGTTTTAGGATGACGGTCCCCCACTGGATGTGAGGATAACCAGACCTGCTGGACAGATCTACACACTCAGCACTGAACTCATCCAGAAGTGGCTCAATCACGGCCTTGGCAGGATACCAGCAGAAATCACAGAGTACTGCTTTAACCCTCTTTACACTCTTTTTTATATTAGGATATGTAGCTTTGAAACTCCTGTTTACACTAAATACAATAAATCTTAAATCAATAAAACAATAAAATCAATCTTTAGCAATAAAGATGCAGAGAATCAATATAATTGGGATCACTTTCAGAAATATTTAGAAAATTTAATGATTTTATTAATATAAATTGCAATTTAAAAAGCTACAGATGACATTGTGGAGAAACCTCTTGATTTTAAGTCCTCTTTTCAAACATTATTTTAAGAAAATTATTATTTAGAAAACGATTGTTATACCATATGGGAAGAAATGGTAAAAATACATTTAATCAAGGCTGGTTAATTGAAGTATAAAAGTTAAAGTACCTCAGGTTTCCAATGCTAGTGTCAGTTTATTTGCTTTGCCTCCTTTGGAAGTGCTTGGCAAAGTATTTAATGTTGTTTTTAATCCAGCACACTGACTGTGATCACTAAATTTACTGTTTATTACATTTATGCATTATTAAATAAATATTACACAACCTGGATTCACTGGTCAGATGCGCTAGAAACAGCACACTGAGGACACCTGCTGGATCCAGAATGATAATGCCAAATGAAAAGCATAAATTAAAAATAAACAGATTTTTATTGTTCGTCAGTTGACATAAATATATTTATTGTTTTTTTTTAGGGATGTAACGGTATCAGAATTTCACGGCATGATAATACCTCGGTATGAATGGCACGGTACGGTATTTATTGAATCATTTACAGGAAAAACAAAACTAATGAAAAGACTCGAAAAAAGTGGCAAAAAAAAAGTGACACTGAACATATTAATGACATACAAATTAGGCTTAGTAAGTTTCGAAACAGGAACTTCAATTTTTTAATTTTAATAACAAAAAACTATTAAACCATATAAAAAAAAGTTTCAATTTAGTATTGTTGAAAACTCATCACATTCAACATTTAATCACTCACTCACTTAGATAGAGATGGGTTTTTAAGGAAAATTATCATATAACTATAATCTGGTAAAGCTGGATCTCTGGGCATGTCCCCTGCAACAGAAAAAACCCCTCTCATTTGGGACTGAGGTTTCTGGGAAAGAGAGATATGATTTAGCCAAGGTTGACAGCAGTGGGTAACGTTGTGCATTGTCTTTCCACCACTTAAGAGGACAAGCCATGAGTGAGATAGAGGTCTCTTTGTGGTACAAGTCAATAGCCCCTTTCACACAGTGATACCGGTAAATATCCAGAAAATGTCTGGAAAGACTTTACCGGTATATTCAAAAAAGCGCTGTTCACACAGGCGAGGACGTTACGGAAATTTTGCGGAAAAGAGCATTCACACATCCATTTCAAAATACCGGTAAATTCTGACATCATTCAACACAAATTAGCTTTAAACGGCTGCGCTTGTGTTTGTAAACATTTGACTAAATTACAAACTCTGTGGATGATCAATATTGTGAACAACTTTCGCAGGATCACTTTCGCATGTCGAGATGTTCATGATATGTGCGTGTGCTGGCGCTCACAGGCTGTTTCACAGGCACACGCAAAGCTTGAAGGTAAACAAACAACGGCTTATCATAAGCATCTCATCGATGGTTATTTACACAGTTGGCATTAAGAAGAACATATAAACGTGATCAGACTCACTTCTAGCAGCTAAATGTGTCTGGAAAAATATTCAAAGGCTTTTATCCTCACAAACCGCGCGAACGTAAATGCGTCTGACTGTTGTGATTGGCTAAAGCAGACGTCTCACGTCAGCACGTTCTAGACGTGCACGCGCTTATTACGGGAATCTTCCTTCTGCATTCACACAGCGCAGCATTCCGGCAAATTGCCAGTAATGTTACAACTTCTCTTTCCGGAAAATAGCCAGATCGAATTTACCGGTATTTTCAAAAAGGGCCTGTTCACACATACAACCTTTCCAGAAAATTGCCGGTAATTTTCCGGAAAGGTCTGTATGTGTGAAAGGGGCTAAAGTCTGCATCAATCTAACAAGTGTGCTGTGTTCTGCAGTCTCCATGACTGTTTTTAGTCGTATTCCCCGACTTATATTTCACCACAGTCTGGCAGTGCCTGCATGCTGTTTTTGTCTTTGTCTGTCACCTTTTCTCCTTTTTCGTATCTTTTTAGAAAGAAACCGAAATGCTTCCACACATCAGATTTAAAACCCGCTTTAGGTTCGATCATTTCCAGCTCTTTTTCTTCCCCGCTACTAGCAGCACACTCCATTTCCACATTACTGGATCTGAAGTGACAACAGACCGCAAAGGATGATGGCCACGCCTAGGCTGATGGGAATTGTAGTTCCCGCTACCTCCCGTTCGCTTCATTCGCCTGAGCAAACTTTTCTCAGAAATATAGTTTTATTGAGTCATGCGCCTACGGTGATATTGAAAAAAATTACTATTGCGGTATGACGGTATTTACAATATTGTTACATCCCTATTATTTTTTTATATTACTAGTTATCATGCTTTGTGGAAACAGGCCTTAAGTCATGTCTGTCCTGTACTGTTTCATTAAATTTATGCATTATCAAATAAAGATTACACGAGCTGGATTCACTAGTCAGATCTGCTAGAAACAGCAAACTGAAATGAATGTGTAATGAAAAGCATAAATTAAAAAGTTAACTTTTTTTAATGCTTATCAGTACACTCATATATTTTTATTATTAGATTTCTATTAGTAGTTATCATGCTTTGTGTGAACAGGCCTAAATACATGTCTCTCCAGTACAGTTTTATTAGATTTATGCATTATTTAATGAATATTACACGAGCTGGATTCACTGTTCAGACATGCTAGAAACAGCACACTGAGGACACCTGCTGGTTACAAAGGGCTGTAGTGCCAAATGAAAAGCATAAACTAAAAATAAACCGATTTTTATTGCCAGTCAGGGGACTCAAATATATTTATTGTTGGGTCCCACTTTATATTAAGTGTCCTTAACTACTATGTACTTGCATCCAAAAATGAATACAATGTACTTACTGTGTTCATAATGTATTTGAGAACACTTGTGGTGCTTGTGAGTTGGGATAGAGGTTGGGTTTTGGACAGGGTTGGTGGTATTGGTAGGTTTAGGGTGGGTTAAGGTGTAAGGGATGGTCAACAGTGTATTTACAAATGTAATTACAGAAGTTAATCACAGATGTAATCACATACAGGTATTTAATCAAGCATAAGTACATAGTAAATACATGTATCTACACAATAAGTACATTGTAACTAATTATTAATTTCTGTGTAAGTGCTTATTAGTTAAAGACACTAAGGGTGCTTTCACACCTACACTTTTGTTTCGGAACGTGTCTCGTTTGCCAAGTTAGTGCGGTTCGATTGGCATATGTGAACAGGGCAATCGCGCTCTGTTCCGCGCCAAAGTAATCGCTCCGAGATCGCTTGAATGCGGTGGTCTCGGCTCGATTGAAACGAACTCTGGAGCGGTTCGATTGCAGTGAGAAAGCGATCCGATCCGAGCGCGGTTATATCACAGTGTTTTATGGATATGTAATAGGCTTACGGCTATATGAAGAGAGAATTATGAGTATGGCGGGAAGTTTCGCGAGTCTCCGGATGCCCGCAAACGAGTGATGATCTCCCGGTAATCTCGCATCTCTCTCCTAGTCCTCAAATAGGCATCGTCGCGCACCCTTCTCACCCCTCCCCACCGCATCTCTCCTCAGACACGTCACGCGCCCGCACCCTGTCAATCACCACCAAACCACCACCTCTCCTGACAGCTGAGCGGGACTCTGCAAAATAAACCCTGACACTCTGACCAATGTGAGGAGAGTTTACTCGCACGTGACTTGTTTTAGCTCTTTTGGTCTGATTAGAAACTTTGCAGTGTGAAAGCGAACCGCTCCAAGAGCAAAGAGCAACAATGTAACAATTTTAATCTCTGTTTCAGAACAACTGAATCGATTCACAGGTGTGAAAGCACCCTTAATGTAAAGTGGGACCTGTTGTTGTATTTATATTTTCTGTTTTTCTTTTTTAATATTGGAACGGGCATTAAGACATGTCTGATTATCATGTCAGTTATGTGTGTTCTGTGTTTCTTGCAGTGAGATTGATCTTGTGTTTTCTTCTGCGAGTTGTCTCAATGGAAGCTTTCTGTCTTCAAGGTAACCAAATCATCAATGCATTTAAGCCGAAGATAATGTACATCCAGCCGGTTGTGCTCTCAGAATAAAGCCTGACAGGTTTATCAGCAGCTGTTGTATAAAACGAAAGGGTTTATTTTGTGTAACAGCCAGCTAGATGTGCATTATCCTGCTGGTTATATGGATACTTAACACAAAAATAAACTATTATACACAAAACATTGATCTGAGCTGTAATAGTTTACACTTTTAATTAAATGTAAAGCTCGCAGATATGAAAGCTGAATGCAGCCTACACTAACCTACTTATTATTTGATATATATTGTAATATATGATATATCTATCTAATAAAACACCACATATGTAATGGCATGCTTGATTGACCAATCAGAATCAAGTATTCCTGAGAGCCGCAAATTAATATAAGTGTGTGCAATTTTCTTTTTTGTTTAGTTTTTTTTATTTAGAAGAAGCACAGCATGTTTACAAGTTTATTTAGATGTCGCTGATCTTTTGCACTGCTGAGCATATGTGAATAACTTCTGTAAAATCAGATTATAGTTTCTCTAACGTGAATGTTTTGTTTTGCAGTAATCCAGATCACTACAGCACGAGCAGTAAGTGCTCCGGTGTGGACATTAACACGGCTCGTCTGCTCTTCCACAAACTCATCCAAACCGATCACCCACAAATCTCACAAATCGTAAGTCACCTAATGTTTCCAGCATGAGTGAAAGCAATGCAGACTCATTTACATCCAGGGTTCAACGCTAAGGATTTTTTATACGGGTCCGATCGGGCTATTGGTTGAGATTTTTACTTGCCCTGCCAAAATTTTCCCTGGCCCCACCAAAAAAAAAAAAAAACTAAACAGTTAATAGCTATTTCTTAGCCACATATTTTAAATAATGGCAAAATTATGCCTGTGAATCTAGAATTTAAACATTTTAAATATGTTAATAAATGTATAATGAGCAAAATTCAAGATTTTATGCAAATGAAAGAGCAGTATGAAAAATGTGCAGGTATTTTAATGCAATTCTAAATAATTTTTATAAAAATGGCTTGCCAAACTGACAACTGTTTTTTGTTTTAGTTTTTTCAGTTTCTTAATTTTGTTCCCATGTAATTGTCTGCTTCTAAGACTTTAGAAACAGATGTTTTCTTTTAGCCTCATTGTTTAATTTTGCCGCCATGTTGCCATCTTTTCGCTGTACTGGTTGTTACCACGTTACAAAAAAAAAACGTGCTCAACAATACTGGCCGATAGGGGCCAGTAACAATCCTGTCTACTGTCCCAAGTGTCTTTCACACTGGCCCCAGTCCTTATTGTTGAGCCCTGACATCTAAACACTTTAAATAGACAGGTGTGTGGCTTTCCTAATCAAGTCCAATCAGTAGATTCAAACACATCAGGACTCAAATAATGCTGTGGTCACACTAGAGTTTGTGCGTGTATAATTCTGTTGTACAGCGTTGCGAAAAGGGCGGGATTAAACAAGATGTTTAGACATTGAAAAAAGTGAGTGTTTTATATTTTAAATTTCTGTCCGGAGAGGTCATGTTTCAATCCTCAATTGGTCTCACGCAATCATGTGATGCGATTTTGTAGGTCAGAATTCACCAGCTTGAAGTTTCCAATGCAGCGAAACTGCAAAACTTGTGGCACGAGCTTGCGCTTAGGGTCTGACGAAGTCTACAGGGAGAAAAGTGCAGTGTGATCGCAGTTTAAAGGTCTAAAACCATCTCAAGGATGATCAGAGGAAATGGACAGCACCTAAGTTAAATATATGAGCCTGTGGTGCATTTTTAGGTGATGGTTGTTGTATTTCCTTGTTCTGCGACAGCTACAAATTACCTGGTTTTGTTTCCTGTCTGTGACTTTGAAACCAAGATATTCCCATATTACCCAAGTGCTGTTGTTCTTTAATATTAATTAGTCTATATAATGCTTTTGAAGCGGCAGATGCCATCATCCCACTCGTTCGTGCTTTTTCTGTTTGTTTGTTTGTTTGTTATTGTGGGCGTTCCGCGTTGTTCGGTTGTGCAATTCTGTTTGGGCAGAATGAAAGTGTGCTCACTCAATTGGCTAGTAAGACAGCAGTCAATTGCTCTGGGGGTGAGGAGGTTAAATAATATATATTTCATATTGCAGCCTCTTGCGATTAGATAATCACAACATTTAAAATTGCGATTAAATTCCGATTAATCACACAGCCCTACTTAGGACCATGTGATATTTCAGTTTTTCTTTTCTAATATATCTGCAAAAATGTCAACAATTCTGATTTTTTTTTTGTCAGTATGTGATGCTGTGTGTACAAAAGATTAACTTAAATTATTTACATTTACATTTAGTCATTTAGCAGACGCTTTTATTCAAAGCGACTTACAAATGAGGACAAGGAAGCAACTTACACAACTATAAGAGCAACAATGAATAAGTGCTGTAGGCGAGTTTCAGGTCTGTAAAGTCTAAGAAGTAAAGTATTAGTAATTTTTTAGTAATTTAGTAATTTTTTTTTTTAATAAAATTTTAGCAATTTAAAAAAATTTTTTTTTATTTATTTATTTATTTTTTTAGTACAGTTAGTGGTATATCAAGAGAGGCAATTGCGGATTAGGAAGTGAAGTGGAGAAATTATTCATGCAAGTGGGCGAAGCAGTGACGCAGTAGGTAGTGCTGTCGCCTCACATCAAGAAGGTCGCTGGTTCGAGCCTCGACTCAGTTGGCATTTCTGTGTGGAGTTTGTATGTTCTCCCTGCGTTCGCGTGGGTTTCCTCTTGGTGCTCAAGTTTTCCCCACAGTCCAAAGACATGCAGCACAGGTGAATTGGGTAGGCTAAATTGTCCGTAGTGTATTAGTGTGTGTGTGGATGTTTCTCTGAGATAAGATTTAGCTGGAAGGACATACGCTGTGTAAAAACTTGCTGAATAGGTTGGCGGTTCAATCCACTGTGGCGAATTGGATTAATAGAGGGACTAAGTCGACAAGAAAATTAATAAAAGGATTTATGCAAGTGGCTGCAATATAATAAAGGGTGAAAAATGTAAGGGGGTCTGAATGCTTTCTGTACCCACTCTATATGAGAGCATTTTTGGTTACATGTTAAAATCATAACATTGTAGTCTAAACTCAAAGCAATCATGACAAACTATGACAAAATATATCATTTGAAAGCTTAGCATTTCTAGCTTCAACATCTGTATTAGATTGGCGTGTTAGATCTGTATCAGTAATAGATATTGCTGAGCAACAGTTATTTAATAATTTGCTACTAGAAAACGTATCAGAATCGTAAAGCATTACTTTGCTACAGCAATCCACGTGTAAACATTTGTTTGGTGTTTTTAGAGGCTGAATTCAAATCAAACTGCGCATACACTTTAGAACTTCATGTCTAGGTTACAAATATTGTCAGAAGTTGGAAACAAATACAGGTTGTATTCCTCAAAACATAGGGGGATAAACTGGATGTCATCTGGTGGTCATGTCTGGTACTGCGGCCTAACAAAATCTGACTGAATGGAAATTATTTGGTGTTATCAATTTTAAATATGGAATCTGATTTGTTCAGATATTTAACTTTATTTTCTGTCAATTTTAGGCTAGAAATGTTTTATAGGATACATATTTTATGTAATATAATACATGGTTTCCGCTGCATTCATTCTTCCATGGCGGGGCGCCGCGCCAAAATTCATTCCGCCACGGCCACATTACAGCTTCTTATTCAACATTATATTTTTTAATAGCGGGTAATAATCGCACCAAAACGTATTAAAAGGTAAGTGAATTATAACAGCGCAAACTTTTCTGTAACCGTAGTGCTGTGCGTCATTTGTTTAAACCTTGTAGGTTACGTGCTGACTGACTGACTGGCTGACAGACAGGTGCGTGATGCGTGAGGCCAGCAAACACGACGTATAGCCGTTTCACTTTACTTCAGAATGCATTAATAGTGCTTTGCAGGTATTGGACACATTCATGAATATTCCTAGCAAGAATAATAAATGTTGGAGACATACTTGTTACATAAACGCTGCTGAAGTGTGATTTAGTGCGTTTATTTGAGAGCGCACATGAAGATCTGTATAGAGAAGAAGGAGAGAAAAAAAAAAAGAAGCAGAGGAAATTGGCGCGCAAGCAAAGAGATCCGCATGCTCGTAGGCTATTACATAAATGCGATCTCGACTTCTAATACTGCGCTTACGACATTTGTTATTTGAAATAACGCCACAGGTAGTTGGTAAGTCTGTGTTAAAAAAAGGCCCGTTGCAACAGCTGGAAAAAATCCTAGAGGAAACACTGTAATATATAATGTAGCTGCTTCTCACTCAGGGCTGCCGTTTATGCTAATGAGGGAGAGATGGGCACTAGTGGGCGGGGCTTTCCCTCTCTGATGACATGTACAAAGGGTGAATGTCAATCAAAGTGTTTCTGCAGACTGTTTCTATCTAGTCTGATTATGAATAATACAACTCATTCATATTGAGCATTAGAGGCTGGAGATATCCACACAGTGCAGACACACAACTGTGTTTAAACTTCTTATAGAAGGGATTTTTGCAATATAGCTTCCCTTTATGCTCACTGTTTATAAGCTAATAGAAATGACAATCATAATTGCAGTGCTCCCGCTTGCTGTGGTAATCTATGCATGTGTCATTCACACACAGATCGCTGCTAGTTTGGAGAAGAATCTCCTTCCCAAATTGAGCAGTTCTCCTCCAGACATCGAGGCTCTGAGACTGTACCTGACCCTGCCTGAGTGTCCACTTCTCTGCAACCCGAACAACTTCACTACGTTAACTATTCCCTTCGCCAAAGCCATCGTCAGCCTGAAAGATGCTCCTATCAAAGTGCTCGGTATGTTCACCTTCCTCAATTTACAGGTGAAGTCAAAATTATTTGCCCTCCTGTGAAAGATGGAAGGTTTTCACAGCATTTCCTATATTTTTTTTTCTGCTGGAGAAAGTCTTATTCGTTTTATTTCTGCTAGAATAAAAGCAGTTTTTAATTAATTTTAAGGTCAATATTATTAGCCCCCTTAAGCAGTATTAGTGTTGGATTGTCTCCAGAGCAAACCCCTGTTATACAATGACTTGCCTAATTACCCTAACTTTACCCTAATTAACCTAGTTAAGCCTTTAAAGGGCCATGAGACCCCCTCGTTTCAGCAGGGTGTTTTCACACCTCTACTTTGGAAAAAGTCAGAAAAGTGGGCGTGTCCAGCTCTGTTTAGGGGGGAGTGTCGGAGGAGCAAAAGAGGGATGATATGGGAGTGTCTATTTGAGCACCCGCTGAGTTTCAGAGTCAAAACACACACACACACACACAGGGGAGAAAGTGACTGTGTTTACATGGACATCTGTAGTCGAATTATTTGCCAAATTATTAAATGGTGGACTTTAACTGCAGTTTGACTCTTTCATTCAGGGAATTCATTCATGCTCCTCGTGACAAACGAGATATTTGATTCGAGGAACTGCTGTAAATGTTTATATTTCATGCAATGTTTGATACCACACGGCGAATGAGAGAAAAAAAAAAAACCTCTGCATTTCTCTGTAACTTTGATAAACTCGGCAGGTAAGCCGCATGTGTTATTCTAGTCACAAAATGCGGTGAAAATCCTACACGACAGTAATAGGTATTGTTGTCACGCGTCGCATACACTGTAATCCACACATGACTCAAAAACAACAAAAACTTTACTTCAGCAAATTAGGAAAGAAACACTGCACGCTTGTTTTGCCAACACAATGTGGCGTCTCTGCCGTGACGCCGTCTACACTGTAACATTAAGAAATATTAATGAAGTTGCACAATAGAGCGCGCTGATTGGTTTGAACCAAGTCTTACTCATGCATTAATGCAGCACACTCAGAGACGTGTGAACACCCAGGTACACCCAGGTACAGTCGTCCAGTATACACGCTGGAACACACGCTAAGATCTCATGGCCGTGACGCAGATTCAAAAATTAATTTCAAACCGGAAGTACGAATTGGCTTGAAATTAAATGTCACTTTGGACTGAATACTAGTGTCTTGAAGAATAATATCTAGTCAAGCATTATGTGCTGTCATCATGGCAAAAATAAAAAAAAATTAGTAGAAACGAGTTATTAAAACTATTGGGCTCTATTTTGACGATCCATGCGCAAAGTGAAAAGCACAGGACGCAAACGCTTTCGGGGCGTGTTAGAATCCATTTTTGCTAAAATAAGGATATTGCTAATATCTATCTATCTATCTATCTATCTGTCTGTCTGTCTGTCTGTCTGTCTGTCTGTCTGTCTATCAATCTATCTATCTATCTATCTATCTATCTATCTATCTATCTATCTGTCTGTCTGTCTGTCTGTCTGTCTGTCTGTCTGTCTATCAATCTATCTATCTATCTATCTATCTATCTATCTATCTATCTATCTGTCTGTCTGTCTGTCTGTCTGTCTGTCTGTCTGTCTATCAATCTATCTATCTATCTATCTATCTATCTATCTATCTATCTATCTATCTGTCTGTCTGTCTGTCTGTCTGTCTGTCTGTCTGTCTATCTATCTATCTATCTATCTATCTATCTATCTATCTATCTATCTATCTATCTGTCTGTCTGTCTGTCTGTCTGTCTGTCTATCAATCTATCTATCTATCTATCTATCTATCTATCTATCTATCTATCTATCTATCTATCTATCAATCTATCAATCTATCAATCTATCAATCTATCTATCTATCTATCTATCTATCTATCTATCTATCTATCTATCTATCTATCTATCTATCTATCTATCTATCATCTATCTATCTATCTATCTATCTATCTATCTATCTATCTATCTATCTATCATCTATCTATCTATCTATCTATCTATCTATCTATCTATCTATCTATCTATCTATCTATCTATCTATCTATCTATCTATCTATCTATCTATCTATCTATCTATCTATCTATCTATCTATCATCTATCTATCTATCATCTATCTATCTATCATCTATCTATCTATCATCTATCTATCTATCATCTATCTATCTATCTATCTATCTATCTATCTATCTATCTATCTATCTATCTATCTATCTATCTATCTATCTATCTATCTATCTATCTATCTATCTATCATCTATCTATCTATCTATCTATCTATCTATCTATCTATCTATCTATCTATCTATCTATCTATCTATCATCTATCTATCTATCTATCTATCTATCTATCTATCTATCTATCTATCTATCTATCTATCTATCATCTATCTATCTATCTATCTATCTATCTATCTATCTATCTATCTATCTATCTATCTATCTATCTATCTATCTATCTATCTATCTATCTATCTATCTATCTATCTGTCTGTCTGTCTGTCTGTCTGTCTGTCTGTCTATCCGTCTGTCTGTCTGTCTGTCTGTCTGTCTGTCTGTCATCTATCCATCCATCCGTCTGTCTGTCTGTCATCTATCTATCCATCCATCCGTCCGTCTGTCTGTCTGTCTGTCATCTATCCATCCATCCATCCATCCATCCGTCTGTCTGTCTGTCATCTATCTATCCATCCATCCGTCTGTCTGTCTGTCTGTCATCTATCTATCCATCCATCCGTCCGTCTGTCTGTCTGTCTGTCTGTCATCTATCCATCCATCCATACATCCATCCGTCTGTCTGTCTGCCATCTATCTATCCATCCATCCATCTGCCTGTCTGTCATCCATCTATCCATCCATCCTTTTATCTATCCATCTATATCCATCCATCCATATGTCTGTCTATCCATCTATCCATCCTTCCATCCATTCATCTATCATCCATCCATCCATCCATCCATCTATCTATCTATCTTCCTATCTATCCATCCATCCGTCAGTCCATCCATCCATCCATCCATCCTTCCATCGTTGTATGTAGTTATATATGTATAAAGTTGTATATAGTTATTTATATTTGATTTTTATTTATTTATTTTTCTTTTATTTGATTTTATATGTAATTTTAAAAAAAAATCCATTTATTATTTGCATTTTAAACTGCATTTTCATTTTGCATTGACACCAACTTTGTCCGATTGCACCCTTAAATTCCAAATGTAACCCCCAAGTAAAAACCAAATGCTCTTTGATGTAATGCTGTAGTCATGCTGTCTTTTAAATCTGTCGTGAAATGTGTTGTGGATGATCTTTGCCAGTTTTTGTACTAATCCCTGTATTTTGTTCACCATTTGGATTCAGCCATTGTTGTTGTATTATTGTGTGTTTTGAAGGGAACTGGTGGTCCCGGTTTGAGCCGGTGGTTTTCCAGAGGCTGGTGGAGCTCTATAAGGAGGTGGTGGTGTATCTGTTGCGCATGCAGAAACTGGGCATTCCTCTTTCTGAACAGAGGATCTTCACCTGCTTTTTAGACACTTCACTTAAACTGCTGGAGATCCTGCACTCGGTGAGCAGCAACAACATCCGGCCTAAAAACTTTAATCAATGTGTCTTAAATCATATATAGTGCATAAAATTGTGAAATTGACCCGATGTGAAATAAGATCTGCTGTAACAATCAAGATACAGTAATTGAGAAATTAAATGTACATTTTTCATGAAATAATAGTAAATTTATGCTTAAAATTGGGATGAAATGATAAATGTAATGGCCTAAATTTAATAATAATACAGATGAATAAAAACTATGATTATTTCATATTCCAAAAAATTATCATGAGATCATTTGCCTAAATAATTAATGATTAAAATGATTAAATACATAAATTATTTTTAAAAAGTTATTACATAAATGTTTTAGATGGTTAAACTTAATACCCCAATTTTAATAATAACAGTAATGCATATTAATAAAGATAATGATTAGTTAAGAATATGTTATCAAATATTTGGCTTACAATAATAACTCAAAATTACAACAAACATAAAAGTATAATAAATATAAAATAGGTAAAGATTTAAAAACGTAAAGTAAGTTTAAATAAAACCAAACTTTGACAAAAAAAATGACGTAACCTTAGTTGTTTTTGGGGGGGTTTTTTATTTAAAAAATATTTCTAGAAAACAAGGAAAATGAATGCTGCTTAATTAATATTAGTTAACACATTAAATAACTACAAGCACGAGATGTGTTTCTTGTTACGTTAGTCAATATTAATTAACCACAATTCATTATTAATTCATGTTTTCTAATGTTCATTTGATTTTTAAAAGGTTCTGCTTTTCTTTTTATTAATGCATTGATGTTGATTTTAGTGATTAACTTCAGTATATACAAGCTTTTCATAATAACGAAATTATATTAATGAACAATATACGGTTAAAGTTTAAATTATTCGCCCTCCTGTGAATTTAGATTCTTTTTCAAATATTTCCCAAATGCTGTTGAACAGATTCAGGAATGTTTCACACTATTTCCTCTAACATTTTTTCTTCTGTAGAAAGTTTTTTTTTTCATTTTCGGCTAGAATAAAAGCAGTTTTTAATTGTTTTAAACCCATTTAAGGTTAATATTATTAGCCCTCTTAAGCAATATTAGTTTTGGATAGTCTACAGAACAAACCACTGTTAAACAATGACTTTCCTACTTACCCTAACTTTACCCTAATTACCCTAGTTAAGCCTTTAAATGTTATTTAAAAAGTTAATGCCTTTAAAGCTGAATACTAGTATCTTGAAGAATATCTAGTCTAATATTATGTGCTGTCATCATGGCAAAGTTATTAGTAATGAGTTATTAAAACTATTATGATTGGAAATTTGTTGAACAAAACAGAAATTGGGGAAAAACTATACAGGGGGGCTAATAAATCTGACTTCAACTGTTGTTCATTATGAAACTCCTGAATTATACTAATGCTGAGAGATGGAACCTGATAATTCTGCAGTGATCATTTTCTGATATCGTCTTTATAATCCCGTTGCAGGTCAATGAGCGTGCCGGACAGATCATCCAGTATGATAAATTCTACATCCATGAGCTAGACGAGCTGATCGACATCAGGAATGATTATGCGACCTGGTTTCAGCAGCAGATGTTCTCTGTGGTGGGTTTATGATCATAACAAACACCCACACCGACACGGTTAGAACATGCAAACTCCACACAGAAACACCAACTGACCCAGCTGAGGTCACGACAAGCCTTCTTGGTGTGCAGCCACAGTGCTAACCACTGAGCTACCGTAGGAACACTAAATCCTTGATTTTACAAACCACGGTAAACCTTGAAACCGGTTATCTCACCATGTATGCTTCCAAACATTAATATAAGTAAATAAATCTCTGTTTTTCGCAGGTCATGGACTCTCAGGTCACCCTCTGCAAATACCCGTTTGTGTTTGACGCTCAGGCGAAGACGGCGCTGCTGCAGACTGATGCTGTGATCCAGATGCAGGTCAGACTGATGCGTTTCAGTCAGAGATTCAGCCTCATGTTTCTCTGCTATAGTCTTCTGACAGAGCTGTGTGTGTGTGTGTGTGTGTGTGTGTGTGTGTGTGTGTGTGTGTGTGTGTGTGTGTGTGTGTGTGTGTGTGTGTGCGTGTGTGTGTGTGTGTGTGTGTGTGCGTGTGCGTGTGCGTGTGCGTGTGCAGATGGCGGTGGATCAGGCGCAGAGACAGAACTTCACCTCATTATTTCTGTCCGGCGGAGGCGTGGAGTCAGTGAACCCCTGCCTCATCCTCATCGTACGCAGAGAAAACGTGGTCGGAGACTCCATGGAGGTGCTGAGGAAGTCCAAAAACGTAGACTACAAGAAGCCACTCAAGGTAAACCTGTCTCACTGAAGCCCCCTTTTAGACTTTGATCCTAATTGTGGCGTTTTGGTGACTGTCGCTTTAAATGCAAATGAGATTGTGCTCTTTTTCAATAGAGGGTGGAGCTTTAAATGCTTGTGTGTCAGCATAGTGGCAGATTCAAAAACAAGACTAACATCCTATGCTAATGAGGGAGAGATGGAAATGAAAACGATCTAGCAAAGATACTACTAAAATAAACTAAGGTCTAGCAGCAGTTTTTAATTACAGGAACTGATTAATATAATCAAATGTTATACTGGATATTGTATAAAAGTTTCAATATATACATTAATAAAAGTTCAGTCATTATTTAGCCCATATATCTATTCAGTGAAGAGCAGAGTGAGGGATTTCATTAGATTTTGTTGTTTGAGTAATAAGATGCACTCAATGATTTATTTAATAAATGCCTTGGTCTGCATGTTTCAGCGGTGCTCCTACAGTTTTTAATCCAGTTCTTTTCTAGGTGATCTTTGTTGGCGAGGAGGCTGTGGACGCTGGTGGTGTGAGGAAAGAGTTTTTCCTGCTCATCATGAAAGAGCTTCTGCACCCGAAATATGGCATGTTTAGATTCCACGAGGAGTCCAGGCTTATCTGGTTTGCTTGCAAGGTATCTCATGAAACAAATGCATGCATAATGTGCTTTGACGAAACAAAACGAATGCACAATAATAAACTAACCCAATACACTGTGCAGAGATTAATCATTTAATATCCTAATCAGGGTTTTATTTATTACAAATTTACTTTACTGCTTCCTAAATAACAAGAAATGTTATTTAGGATATCAAATGTACTGTATATATGGCAATAAATATGGTCAGGCATACACTGAAGAAGAATCATTTGATGATATTTTAAAATACTGTACAGGGCTCGATAATAATAAGGACTGCCTGATGGCCCGGGGCCAGCATGCAAGACGCTCGGGCCAGTGTACAGAATGTTACAATCGGGCCAGTGCTGCCTTGTCACCAAAGTTTGGCTGCCACTGTCTGTCAATTGCGTGCAAACACAATCTTAGGGTGCTTTCACACATTTGTTTCAGAATCTGTCTCGTTTGCATGGGCAATCACGATTGCATACACGCCAAATCAGTAGGTCCGAGATCGCCTGAATGAGATGGTCTCTGCTCGATTTAGCGGATCGATTGTAGTGAGAAAACAAAACAATGCACTAACTAACGACCCAGGCTATATCACAGTGTCTTATGATTTTGTAATAGCCACATATTCGGCTATATGAAGAGGGAATAATGAGTAAGGCGAGATGTCATTCCCACCGGTAAATGTGTGCTTCATGTCTATTACGAAAGTGAAAGCATGCTGAAATATTCCCGAGAGCTGTTTGTCCTTTAGGATCATTGAGCGAAGTTACCATCTGATCACTTTTTTCATATTTTAATCTTATAATATGTTGTGTTAGGCCAGTTGTTTTGTTCATTTCCGCACTGACAGCTCGAAAGAAAGATCAACATTGATCTGCTTCATGGTCTGATGCAGTCTCGGTTTGTATGCTATCTCTCTATAATTTATTTGCTCTATAATTTAATTGCTATCTATAATTTAATATAATTTAATTTTAAATATTCTCTATAATTTAAATGCGGAATTCTAGCCATAGTTTTTTTAATAGATTGATTAATTCAAAAGATTGATTTTTACAAAACCTGACAACTGAAATGAGGCTCTGTATGAGACAGTCTGACCTCTCTGATTTATATTTGGTGACGATGTCTGTGAATGTCAAAATTAAAGTGCACGCTTTCGCTTATGACTAGGGATGCACCGAATAATCGGCAACCGAAATTATTCGGCCGAAAATAGTCAAAAAAGCCATTTCGGTGTTCGGCCGAATAAGTAAAAAGGCCGAATAAATTTTGCCGAACAATGACGCTATTAATGACGCGATCAAATAACCCGCGTAGAGTGAGAGGCGCGCGCTTTATGCAGCAAACATGTCAGCAGTGTGGAAGCGCTTTAAAGTGTAAGAGAAAGAGGCAAAAACGGCCGTTTGCAGACACTGTTCTGCTGAATTGTCCAGAGGAACGTTCTGTCTTCTCGCCCCCTTTGAGCAGATAACAAGAGAGATAAGCTCATCTGTGGCATCATACATTTACTTGCAGCATTAAAGCGTTTTCTAAACAAAGAGGCTGACACAGACCACGGGGTGAAAACAGCTAAAAGTGCGCTCTTAGAAGCTGTCAGGGCACGATTTAGTCAGGCGGACTCAGAACACCTGTACTTCATCGCGACTGTGCTTGATCCGCGATATAAAAGATCATTACTTGGATATGGGGAAAAAGCTGCGCACACGAGAAATGATCCAGGCCGAGTTGGACTTGGGAAAGCCGCTAGGTATTGGAGACGGTCAGGTGATGCACAGCGCAGGAGATGAAAACAGCGCAGAGAGTAAACGGGCTCGTACTACAGATGAGCCGCTCACCGACAGCCGACAGCGAGAGACTGTTTAGTGCTGCATCTCATGTCATCGATGAGAAGAAGAACCGACTTTCATGCGAGACAGCAGAGAAGCTACTTTTTATAAAGAAGAACCTGCCACTTTTCCTGAAGAAGTAGGCTAAGTAGGCTTATGTCTAGGACAGTTATTCATTTGTTGTCATCCACATTTTTTGCACCATTCAATGCACATTTGTTGTTGTAGACATAGTTACATTCTTTCAGTAGTCAGTTATAGGCCTAACATAGGCTATTCAAGAAGGGGGGCTTCAAAGATGGCCAAATAAAAATATTTTATTATTTTACTAATTTATTTATTTTAAGTTATATTGTGCTTTGTTTGTATATTATCTGCTGGAATGTTAAAAAATGTTAAGTGCTATTTTTGAAATTGTATTTTTGTTATTTGATTTATTTCTCTTAAAAGCAACACAAAATAGTAAAAAGATAGTTTTTACTATTTAATTATTGTAATGGTGAAAAAATTGGCAAACTAAATGGAAAAAAATGCAAAACACCGCATTCGGTATTCGGCCTTCGGCCTTCGGCCAAGCAATTCATTATTATTCGGCTTCGGCCAAGAATTTCATTTCGGTGCATCCCTACTTATGACATATTCCATGCCCAACTGGTCAAAAGTTTAGGGTCAGTATGATTGTTTAATATGTTAAAATAAGCTTCTCCTACTCACCGAGGCTGCATTTATTTCATCATATATACAGCAAAATTGTGAAACGTTGCACTATAAAATAACTGCTCAAAAGTAGTTTATCATTTAATTTAATTATTTTTTAAAGATGAATTTTCAGCTTCCATTACTCCAGTCTTCAGAGTCACATGATCCTTCTGAAATCACTAATATTAATTATTATTGTTGTTGTTATTAATATAATTGTTATTAATGGTAATAGTAATAAAAGCAATAATGTCTGGAATAATCATTTTATTTGAAGCTACATACAATAAAAAAGCAGCGTACCAGTACCATAAATACACACACACACACACACACACACACACACACACACACACACACACACACACACACACACACACACACAGGTTTGTTTTTGTTTTAAGTGGGGACATTACATAGGTTTCCATTCATTTTATACTGTCCAAACCATATATTATATTGCCCCCACCCCACCCCTAAACCAAACCATCACAGGAGACGGTGTGCAGCTTTACTCTCTAATTAAACTCATTCTGTAGGATTTATAAGCATTTTGAGAAATGAACACATCACCAATGTCCTCCTATTTAATAATAATAATAATTCCTTACATTTATATAGCGCTTTTCTGGGCACTCAAAGCGCTTTACACAATAGGGGGGAATCTCCTCATCCACCACCAGTGCGCAGCATCCAACTGAATGACAGAGATGAAGCCAATTGGAATATGGGGATGGTTAGGAGGTCATGATGGACAGAGGCCAGTGGGCAGATTTGGCCAGGATGCCGGGGTTAAACCCCTACTCTTTTTCGAAGGACATCCTGGGATTTTTAACGACCACAGAGAGTTGGGACCTCGGTTTAACGTCTCATCCGAAAGACGGCGCTCACTGAGCAGTATAGCATCCCCATTAGGCATTAGCACCCACACAGACCGCTGGTTGGGCGCCCCCTGCTGGCCTCACTAACACCACTTCCGGCAGCAACCTAGCTTTCCCATGTGGTCTCCCATCCAGGTACTGACCGGGCGCAGCCCTGCTTAGCTTCAGTGGGCGACCATGTGAGAGTTGCAGAGAGCTATCTGCCGGCGTTCACCTCCTTTTTGTAATACCTGTCTCATACCCATGTCATTATACAGATTTGTGTCCTGATATGACACAAAAACACGTACACACACACACACACACACACACACACACAGTCAAATTTAATTACATCAAAATTGTATTTTTTTAATTTGTCTGTTGTATTAAATAAATGTTATGCTGAATAAAAAGGGTAGGTATTACAATTATGTTTGGCTTTTGAAATCATTTAAAGTGCAGTATGTGACTAAGAAATAGCTATTAACTTCTTTTTTTTATTGGTGGAGCCAGTGAAACTTTTGGCAGGGCAAGTAAAAATCTGAACCACTGGCCCAATCGGGCAAGTAGAAAAAATCCTTAGTGTTGAACCCTGCTGTATTTATAGGATTAAAGTGCAGGACCAAAATACTTAAACTGTAAATTGTTCGTTATACTGTACTAGGTTTTACCCATTTGTCAGCAAGAATGTATTTCATGTATTTTAAATACTGGTCAAAATAAGTAGGTTATTGGGCTTTATCATCCATTATCTAGAGCAGAGATTTCCAAACTTTTGAGCTTGAGACCCCCAATATTAACAATGCCAGTGACTCGCGATCCCCCAATATCCTCTAAGGTGGTTATAAATATAGAAATCTAGCATGCAACGGTGCACACACACCAGTAGGCCCAAGTTTGTTCTCCAGTTAATTTTTTTAATGTATGTGAGTGCTGTAAATGTGCCAGAAAGTTTAACCTGGTGCCATAAAATCTGCTGCATCTGACGCTATTGCTGCATCTTTAAAATAATGTAATCAGCTCAAGGGTCGCAATCCTATAAACACTAAATCTAAAGGCTGTAACTATAGACCTTTTTCTTGGAACGCAAAATTACCCATGATGCTTTGCGTGTATGCGCAAGGAGAATGTGAAGAACTTCCGGTCGGCAGCTGATGCGTGTAAACAGTCACATTTAGACAGCTGTGAAACGATAGTTTTAATCTATTTTACCTGCTTTTATCCTCTTTGAACTAATCCTGTTGTCCATCAGCAGCATCTCCTGGACTGATCATTTACAGAAATGTGATCTAATAGGATGGAAAACAGCTGCTGTGAGGCGTTTTCCCCTCGTTGTCAGACGGCATCTTCTGCAGTTTAAATGAAGCCTCGTCATCGCTAAAGTCAACATTTTGTCTTTATTTCAAATATATAACCAGCCCAAACTAATGTAGTTCACCAAAATGTTTGACACACACACATAGCCTGTACTGTGCCACTGACACACTGATTTAATAACTGTGACAAAGTGAAAATATAGGCTAGTGTCATTTCCAAATGACAGAAAAACACAAACCGTGGTGAAAACAACACACGAAATAAAACACAAACGGCTCGCGATTAGAATGAACAGCAAATCAGCAGCAGAGGGTCAATAACAGACTTTTATTGCTCATTTTTGTAAATTGCACGACTTTCATACCTGTTAAGTTTCATGCCAGTACTCTGGTTTGCTCTCTCTCTCTCTCTCTCTCTCTCTCTGTATGTGTGTGTGTGTTAAAGAGCTGCTGAGCTAACAGCTGACAGGCGGGGAACGCACACACTGTATTTCTGACGGCAGACACGTGAACTAGGAGAACATTTTTCTCGTATTTCTGACGCACTTGAACCACATGTGACCGATTATAACGGCTTTAACAGACACATTTCTAAGTTGTGTGTCACAAAAACACTCTGTTATCCATTAAAAACGTTATTGAAACCCATTTTCGGAGCGCAAATTACCAGTTGTACACGCTGTAAACAGAAGTGTTTAGCATTCTACCGGAAGACGCTGGTCGCTATGGTGCCCTCCATGCAGCAGCCATGGAAAAGGTCTATAAACTACTATTTTAATTTTTAGTAGGTTATGGATAAAATATGGTAATTCTAATGGTTTAATAAAATGTATTATTATTTACCAATTACCAAGTCACAAGTTATTGAAAAGTTATAGATACATAGGAAGTAAAGCTCCATTTTAAATGTACTAAATCTTAATAAATAGACATCGAAATACACAAAGAAGCATTGAATGTCCCTGCTCATTTATAAAAGAACAATGGATTCATAGTAAGTTTCCGTATTTAATGATTCACAAGTGTTTTCTGTTTATTTGTGGTGGTGAATTCTATTATAGGATGTTGATCTCTGCTCTGTCCACTTCTGATGTAGAAAATTCAGCTCTACAGTTTAGCAAAGTGTCTTAAATTGACATTTCAGTAGTTTGAAATAATATAATGGATAGGAAATAATGATATCTAGAGAAATAAGTCTGTAAAATAACTGAGAAATTACTGGCGGTTTATTACAAGGTGTTTGTAGCGTGATATACAACACCAACCTAGACAACATGGCACTGCAGACCATAACAAATGTCACTTTTTCCAACCTTTCAAGATTAATAGTTGTTGTAAATAAAATCAAGCTCCCATAATCAGGGTTCAACACTAAGGATTTTTTCTACTTGCCTGATTGGGCCAGTGGTCAGATTTTTTACTTGCCCTGCCAAAATTTCCTCTGGCCCCACCAAAAAAAGAAGTTAGCAATTCAGTTATTCAGCATAACCTTTCTTTAACTACAACTGACGATTTAAACATTATTTATTTAAATACAATACTGATTAGATTAATTAAAGTCAGTCGTTTAATGTGTGGTTTAAAAACTACTAACCATTCTAGGTCACACTTTACAATAAGGTTCATTAGTTAATGTTAATTAAAGCATTTACTAACATGAACAAACAATGAACAATACATTTACTACAGTATTTGTTCATGTTTGTTCATGTTAGTTAATGAAATTACAGTAGTTCATTGTTGGTTCATGTTAACTCGTGGTGCATTAACTAATGTTAACAAGCATGGACTTGGATGTTAATAATGCATTAGTAAATGTTCAATTATAATTAATAAATGCTGTACATGTGTTTTCTTGATTAGTTCACGTTAGTAAATGCATTAACTAATGAACCTTATTGTAAAGTTTTACCAATTTTATGTTTTTTGTTTGTTTGTTTTTTTGTTAAAAATTAACAATTAAATTAACCGGTTTAATTTTAGAAACCGGCTCATTACATCAGTCCTTACATATTTTTATTTTTTATTTATTTGTAAACCAAGATTTAAAATGCATTTCACTTCTTGTTCTTGCTTGGTCCATCAACATAATACTTATATTAGCCTACGTTTTAATCAATTATGGCCTTTGAGGTTTTTTTTTAATGTAGACTAAGAAGGCAAAATACAAATAATACAAAATATAAGATTAAAATATAGAAAAATCATCAGAGGGTAATTTCGATAAATTTTCCTAACAGATGAACAGCACTCTGTGATATTTCAGCATGCTTTCACTTTCATATTAGAAATAAACACACATTTACCGGTGGAAATGACATCCTGCCTGACTCATCATTCTCTTATCAAATAGTCGTATATATGGCTATTATGGCCCGTTTCCACTGAGTGGTATGGTACGGTTCGGTTTGGTACGCTTTTATGGCCATTTCCACTGTCAAAAGGCGTACCAAACCGTACCATACCACTTTTTTGGCACCCTTTCAAAAGGGTCCCAAACATGAGAAAGGGTACCAAAAGGCGGAGCTAGACAGCTGAACGCTATTGTTTTACAGAGATAAATCATTCGCTTGCGCAACAAGCCAGAATGTAAACAAAGTACCAGCCATGTTTGAAATACACAACGAGAGATTACTTGCGCTCGCCGCGCGTCTATATCTGAAATGATTAACTTCTTGAGCTGATAATAATAACAACGTGCGCTTGATTATTGATGTGCTTTGGAAACCCGATCCTGTGAGAAGCTGACAAACCCGAGAGTGACAAATTCAGAAAGAAAAGGACAAACGCGAGAGTGGAGCGCGGAAAAAAATGGAAAGCCAAGGAGCAGGTTATTTCTTCAGCAAACTGCCTTGTTTTAATCTTTATCATCACCTTTTGGACTAATATGAACTGGGAATGATGGAATGACTCTCTAACAGAGGCTTCATGTGCTGCTGAAGATTACAGACACAGATGAGAGGTTTTCACTGACTGTAGGCTAGACTTTGTGTTGTTTTGAACCTAATTAAGGACGAAATGTATGATGTCTGTACTTTTTCTGTAGTTGGTAACATATCGGGGACTGTAAGGGGCTGTATGTGTTATATATGTTAATTTATTTATTTATTGAATATAATTACAGACGTTAGAATAGGCTATTTCACACTGTCATTGATCTGCATTTATAACCAACTCATGTTCATAGAAAAGTTAGTAGTTAACATTTAACCAGAAGTATTTATGTGTGTAAAGCGTCTTTTTTGTGAGAGGTGCTTTTCATATATGTGAGCGACTTGTGCAGCTTTATTGTAGACATTTTCTCGAGCGAGCATGACGTCGACTGAAACTTTGTCATACACCACGCTCACCAAAAGGGTACCCTTGGTAGTGGAAACGCAAGCCTGATAAAGGTGACCCGCACACAACCATAATACACTGTGATATAGCCTGATTCGTTGGATCGTTTTGTTTGCCTACAATCGATCCGCTCAGTAGAGCCAAAACCTCCTTATTCTGGCGATCTCAGGCCGATTGATTTGCCGCGGACTCGAGCACGATTGGGGCATTCACTATTGCCACACGAGCCTCGCTTATGGGCAAACGAGATCCAAAATGTCTGGGCATGAAAGCACGCTATTGACAAACAGTCGCAGCCAAAACAAACTTTAGTGACAAGGCAGCACTGGCCCCGATCAGGTCAGTAACCATTCTGTATACTGTCTAGAGCCTCTCGCACACTGGTCCCAGGCCAGCGGGCAGCCCTTATTGTTGAGCCCTGCCCATAATGAAATTAAACCTAGAAAAATTAAAAGATGAAACACAAAATACAGAAAACTGCTCATTTCCCGATATTTCTGACAGTGTGTAAGATCTCAAATATGGGTTTTTCTTTACTGCAGACGTTTGAAGATATCGACCTGTTTCACCTGATCGGTGTTGTCTGTGGATTGGCCATCTATAATCTCACTATAGTGGAGCTGAATTTCCCGCTAGCGCTGTATAAGAAACTGCTGAAGAAAACACCAACACTAGAGGACCTGAAGGAGCTCATGCCTGATGTGGGAAGGTGCGCTTTTATTCTCACAACACAAGAATACCTGCACAAAATAATCGAATTATCAGTCATGCTATATCTTCATTAATATATCTTAATAAGATGTTTTTTTCTGCAGTTATAAATAATGCAGTGCAATAAAGCACTCAAATTACTTAATTAAAAAGAGCTGGATTGATACAATTCTTGAGTTTTTTTCTTGACAACTTAATTTGTTTTTGTTCAATTTGTAAAAACTAATGTTGCCCCAACATGAATGAATTGTGTGCAACAAAGTTTATTCATTTAGATGCCAAATCAGATATTAATAGGCTTTATCATGGGTAAATCAAGCTATGCTTTATGTAAGAATATGCTTATCTAATATGTGTCTTTTCAGGAGTCTTCAGCAGCTGCTGGATTATACTGAAGAGGATTTGGAGGAAACCTTCTGCCTGAATTTCACAGTAAGACCCAGTGTTGTTTGCATGCAATCTCTCTCTTTGTAATAGTGCATCATAAAGTTTAACCAATTTGTTCAAGTGTAGTCATTTTGGCTTTGTAACTGCAGATCACAGAAGATAATTTTGGAGCCACAGAGGTAGTGGAACTGATCCCCAACGGGACCGACATCAGCGTCAACAAATCCAACAGGTGCTGCATAAACATTCACCCATCATGACTGTTGATTTAAGGGCACCTATTATGCAAAAATCACTTTTATTAGGGGTTTAAACACAGGTGTGTGTCAGCAGTGTGTGAATATCACCAGCCTCTAACACTCAACATTAATTAATAGGGGTGTAACGATTTATCGTTGTACGATTTATTGCGATGCAAAAATGTCTCGATATGCATCGTGGCGTTATGACGATTTGATTACGATATGACGTCCGTTTTCTCTTATTAGTTGAGCTGTCTGCACGTGAGCTACGTTCCACCTGCTGTCGCACGTGAGTTCAGATTGCAGCAGCAGTAATGTTTGCAGACCAAGATGAGTGGAGTTGAAATAGAGGATGGCCCATCCTCTCAAAATCAGACGTCTGGCAACATTTCAGTTGTACAGTCTTTGCTTTAGACTCGTCCGCTTTTTGACACGCATACTGGGTCAAACAGCCTAAGTTTTAAAGTCTTCACAGTGATTTACATACTTTGCACAGCGACATAGATACCTTCTAAATGTGCTGAAAGAGTCACATACTGTATTTATAAGGTACAATTCACCCTAAAATATCATTCTGTCTTCATATAATGATGTAGTGGCGGCCGCAAAATCACACATGACGTGAGCTGACCGTGAGCTGTTACTACAGAGGGTGGACTATGATAGACACGCGCGCGTCTGCTTCAGTGAACAGAACCTGCAGGTTGTGACTAACAGGTAATAAAGTAGTGAACAACATTCAGTGTGTGGAACAGAGTGATCGTTCAGGAGCCGCGTGGGAAGTATGAACAGCAGTGGAAATGAAACCGAAAGCATGCACATTATTTAAACAATCATATCGCATTTTAGAGTTATGATTACGACGAGCATGAACTCTTTTGAGTATAGAGGTACACAAAAATGCACGTCAACATGATACACTTGATAGCGCCGACATCAGCGACGCCGAGGAAATAGTAAACCTGCCTAAACTGCTGAAAAGAGTCACGACTGTCCTGTGTAATGAAAAGACGGCCACCCTGTCACTCATCATGCCCAACATGAAGACAGCCATCCATAAAAACCTCTCAGACAGATACACATCAGTTCAGGATTATTTTATAGAACTGCTGATTACCTGGAATTTTTTTTTGCACACACAAAAAACGCAAGTGACCAAGCAAAGCCTTAAGCTCTTACTGTTAAATTCAATTGAATTGAAAGCTTTTTTTTTTTTTGCACCTTTACTTAAATTGTTCCCTAATTTTGTCTCTGTCATTTCAATAATATTTTTAAGAAGTTTTTAAATTGTTTTATTTTCCAAAGACAGGCCTGTTTAATTTATTTTCTTAAAGAAGGTTCAGTTTAACAAGTTGAAACAAAAGAAATACATAAAAAATAGTTTACTTGGTAATTAAATTTTTTTTTTTAAATTTGCATTTCAGTTTAATTTTCAATTTTTATTCCAAATATCGTGATACATATTGAATCGTGAACATTATATCGTGATACACATTGTATCGTGAGCTGAGTGTAAATAAAAAAGACCCTTATTGCTATTAAAATGACATGCAATAATAAGTTATATGTCAATATAAATGTGGGCTGGGGCAATGGATCGCGATGCCGGCTCAGCATCGTTAAGTTTGTCGGCCATCGGCGATGGCTTAGTCTATCGGCCCAACCCTAGAAAGAACATTATTTAGTCTTCTGCCTCTCCCAGAATATAAAAATACATATAAACACATTTAGATCATTTACTTTAGTCAGTATTATTGAACTGTGAAGAGACTTTCAACCAGCACAACAACACATGTTTCTGAGCACAATCACCTGCAGCTTTAATTAAATCCTTATTTTCCACTGAGCGAAACATCATCCAACCGCTGCAGTGGAGTAGTGGAGGGGCACAAACAAAAAATATCATTCATAATAATGGAAAAATACAATTTTGAAACAAATTTCGTTTGGTATAATATTTATCTTAATTTTAATGTATTTTTTTTGTTGGTCAGTTATCTATAAACAAGAAAAACAACACATAAACCCAAACAACCTCAGATTATGTGCTTCAGGGTGAATGTTTGACCTGACCAAACGCTGTAATTCTCCATTCTCAGGCAGGAGTTTGTCAACGCTTATGTGGATTATATATTCAACAAGTCTGTGGCTCCTCAGTTCAGTGCTTTCTATGCTGGATTTCACAAAGTGTGTGGAGGGAAAGTCCTGGAGCTTTTCCAGCCCAGTGAACTGCAGGCCATGGTCATCGGAAACACCAACTATGACTGGAAGGAGCTGGAAAAGGTAGAGCTGAAGAGCTGAACGTGATGTTTATGTAAATCAGTGGTTTCTGAATCCAGTCATGGGTCACTTTAGTTTGAGGATTATGAGTATACTGTAAAAATATCCTTTAATAACTTATTATTTCAGTGTTTTGTGTTTATTTGTGCATTATGGGATGTTGATCTCTGCTCTGTGCACTTTTGATGTTGAAAATTCAATTCTACAATTTAACAAAGTGACTTTTATTGACATTTTAGTCGTTTGAAATAATATTATAATGTATAAGAAATTAATATCTAGAGAAATGAGTCTGTAAAATAACAGATAAGGTGCTGCAGTTTATGCTGCAGGTTTTTGTAGCATAATATACAACACCAACCCAGACAATATAGCACTGCACACTATTACACGTTTAATAAAGTCACTTTTTTATACTTTTCAACATCAAAAGTTGTTGGAGAAAAGATAAAACACCCATAATGCAATTCAAAAGTGTAAATAAATAAGAATAATAATTTAAAAAGGAAAACAATACGGTAAATTGTTAATTAATGGATACTTTTACTGTGCATTAATGAAAAACCGATACCAATTTGATGATAAAACAAATTATTGACCATTTTATTTATCAATAAAGGTTTATTTATTTGATTAGTTAATTACTTACAGGGCGGCACGGTGGCTCACTGGTTAGCACTGTGGACTTAACAAGAAGGTCCCTGGTTTGAGTCTTGACTGGGTCAGTTGGCATTTCTGTGTGGAGTTTGCATGTTCTCCCCGAGTTGGCGTGGGTTTTCTCTGGGTGCTCCGGTTTCCCCCACAGTCCAAACACATGCACTATAGGTGAACTGATGAACTAAACTGGCTGTAGTGTCTGAGTGTGTGTTTGTGTGTGAATGCGAGAGTGTATGGGTGTCTCCCAGTAATGGGTTGCGGCTGGAAGGGCATTCGCTGCGTAAAACTATAGAATAGTTAAATAGTTGGTGGTTCATTCCGCTGTGGTGACCTCTGATAAATCAGGGACAATGAATGAATTACTAACATTAAGCGTATTTCTTCCAGTTTTGGTCATTTTATTAGCATCACCTAACGGCAGAAAGTGGATTTACAGTTTCAATCAGGATGTCTGTTGTTGTTTTTTTCATACTGTTACGACCTTATTAAAGTCTAGGAGTTTTTGCTTAAAAGGTGTACCAACATTTGGTAAATAATATTAAATTAGAACTAATTAAAAAAGATAAACATGGAGAACACACTTTAATCCTCAGCCCCAGAGTGAAGAGTCAACACAAAGCTTAGAGAGATTTATCCTAAGAATTTATTTAATACAAATATAGGAATTTTAACAGAATCTAGATGTCAAAACCGAGTGAGTATAGCCTAAAACAACAAACAGAAAGCAGCTAACTAAAGTTTAGAGAACTAGCTTACCTAATGCAAAATCAAAGATGAAAATCAACAACAAACTTTCCTGAACTTCCTCTCTCAATCATGAACAGTCGAAAAGATAAACCAAATTAAATAAGGCACGCACGCTTTAGGCACACTTAGAAGTAAAGCTCAAATTAAATACACAAAATGATAAATAGAATTAAAGGCACAAAGTTTATTTGGCATTAAAGATTATTCCAACTACTGCAAAATCCAACCACTGCCTACACTTGTGAACAATATCAATACACAGCTATAAGTGAACAATATCACAAATCCAACTGTTGCACTTAAGAGCTGGCGAGAAGCGTTCCTCAGCTCACTAGCTTCAGAAGCCAGTATTTATAGCCAAACCACTCCGATTCAGGCAGGTTCATAATGATTCGCAGCTGGGAGCTAAATTCAATTCAATTCAGCATTATTTGTATAGCGCTTTTACAATGTAGATTGTGTCAAAGCAGCTTCACATAAATGGTCATAGTAACTGGAACAGGGTAGTTCAGTTTTTAGTGTTTAAGTTCAGTTCAGTTTAGCTCAGTTCAGTGTGATTTAAATCATTACTGAGAGTCCAAACACTGAAGAGCAAATTCATTGATGGGTAGCTCTACCGATCCCAAACCATGCAAGCTAGAGGCGACAGCGGAGAGGGAAAAAAAACTTCACCGATTGGAGAGTAAAGAAAAAAATCCTTGAGAGAAACCAGACTCAGTTGGGCACGACCCTATTTATTTCTCCGCTGGCCAAAAGTCTTGTGCAGAGCTGCAGTCTCAGCGACGGAGGCTGGAAGCTGGCCTCAGCGAAGACTCATCTGTCCCTGGAGCGTCACTGGAATCAGTCTCATGCTCTCCACTCCTCCATGACCAGCGCAGCAGCAGCTCAGGATATGGCCTGGTCCTGGATATGGAAACCTTGGGATCATCTCGTCGCTGGTCTTGGATCCAATCAGTGACTCTGCATAGTCGGAGGGCCTCGGGATGAGTATCCCCTGGTGAAAATGGAAAGAAAAAAAAAAAAGAAATAACCTGAGAGCCGGGGAGAGATAGAGAGAGCAGGGTGGAGCACAACACAATATGCAAGGTCTACACACAAAATAGTTTTGGCTGTAACAATGCAAAGGTAAAAATTTGTGCATTCTACAATACAAAATGTCACACAAAAAAGCTTAATTATATTTTAATATATGTATAAAACTTCAACCAACCAATTTTTGTTCATTTAAAAACCTGCCCATCATTGTTTATTTAATTTAGTTAACTTCACGCATGTGGTACAGATGAGCTAAACTACCCCAAAACCAGTCATAAGTGCACATACATTTATTTAAAATTGAGTTTATATATATAATCTGAACTCTGAATATATAATAATTAACAAAGAATAGTGCAATGTTTGACTGAGACACAAAACAAAGAAATATCTGAAATTCTAGGTAAATCTCAACCAATCAGCTTTTGTTCATTTAAAATCTGGCTATAATTTTTTATTCAGTCTCCTTTGGCTTAGTCCCTTGTTGATCAGGGCTCGCCACAGCTGAATGAACCGCCAACTGTTCCAGCATATGTTTTACACAGCGGATGGCCTTCCAGCTGCAACCCAGTACAGGGAAACACCCATACACACTCTTTAACACAAACACTCATACACTAGGGCCGGTTTAGTTCATCAATTCCCCTATAGCGCATGTGTTTGGACTGTGGGGGAAACCGGAGCACCCGGAGGAAACCCACGCCAACATGAGGAGAACCAGTGAACTTCTTGCTGTGAGGTGACAGTGCTAACCACTGAGCCACCATTTGGCCTTTATTTTATTTTATTTTATGTTATTTTATTTTACAATATGATGTGGATATTTTTTTATCGTAATCTTTATTCAGTTGTTGCAATTATTAAAAACAACTGATCTTTAAAATTATTTTCTACTGGGTTTTTTTTTTTGTGAAGGATTATTAAAATCGGGGTATTGTTACAAACACCATATATTACAATGTTTATAATATTTTATAATAATGTTTTAAACATCAATATTCTTATAAATATTATATTGTATTATTATATTAATCATATGAAGAGTTCAGATGCAAAAACCTCTATATGACGACTGAAATTTCCATCATAAATAAACATTTTTCTCAGATTGCTTTGTTTAAGTTGAGATATTTCACTTTGAAGAGCAGGAAAAGGACTTGTTCTCCGCTATAAACGTCATATTATTGAACATACACAGTAATATACATGCACATACAGGAGCCTGATAAAGCTGCGCTCATTTCAGAGAAAAATGTAGAGGTTTTTGCATCTAAACTCTTTATATATTTACAAACAATATATATATATAAGGTTTATAATAATGTTTTAAACATTAATAATATTATAAACGTTATAATATTAAAATGTTATATCTTTAAAATATTGTTACAAACATGTATAATAATGTTTAAACATTAATATTCTTATAAATATTATATTGTATTATTATATTAAACATCATTTCAAACAATACATATTATAAGGTTTATGATAACATTTTATAATGTTTTAAGCATTAATATTAATATCGGGGTCTCCTGGAAAAAACAGTGTTGCGAATGCAGATAATTTAAGTGCGCGCATGTGTGTGTTAGTGGGTGTGCACATGTGTGTAATGTTCTGATACTGTTCAGTGTTAATGTGCAACTCTATTGATCTTCAGAGCACCGAGTATAAGGGCGAGTACTGGGCTGATCATCCCACCATCAAGATATTCTGGGAGGTTTTTCACGAGCTGCCTTTGGAGAAGAAGAAACAGTTCCTGTGTAAGTCAATCCTTTTGGAGTTTAGATTACTGAATACTCCTCGTTGGCCCCAAAAAATAAATTTAATAATAATAATAATTAAATAATTTTAAAAAATCTGAAACTTCTCTACATTTTTGCGGCATTTGTTTGATTTTTGTTAAATTCAGCAGTTGCAGAATCACAAAATTCCTACAACATCCATTATTTTCTATTTTCTTTTCATTGTGTGTGTTGAAAATTCTGATTTTTAATCAGTGAAAGTCCCTGTTTCATAAATTATAATATACCCACGAATCTCCCAATGGATATCAATGTAAATCTGTGTACACTCACCGGCCATTTTATTAGGTACACCTTAGTAGTTTTACTTTTTTACAAGTTCCCCATTTGCCTTATTGGATTGAGTTCTGGTGACTGTGTGGGCCATTTGAGTACAGTGAACTCTTTGTCGTGGTTAAGAAACCAGTCTGAGATGATTGAGCTTTATGACATGGTGCATTATCCTGCTGGAAGTAGCCATCAGAAGATGGAGACACTGTGCTCATAAAGAGATGGACATGGTCAGCAGCAATACTCAGGTAGGCTGTGGTGTTGGCACAATGCTCAGTTGGTACTAATGAGCCCAAAGTGTGCAAGAAAATCTCCCCCACACCAATACACCACCACCAGCAGCCTGAACCGCTGATACAAGGCAGGATGGATCCATGCTTTCATGTTGTTAAGGCCAAATTGTGAGCCGAGCATCTGAATGTGTCAGCAGAAATGGAGACTCAGAGCAGCAACGTTTCTCCAATCTTCTATTGTCCAGTTTTGGTGAGCCTGTGTGAATTGTAGCCTCATTTTCCTGTTCTCAGCTGACAGGAGCGGCACCCGGTGTGCTCTTCTGCTGCTGTAGCCCATCCGCCTCAAGGTTGGACGTGTTGTGTGTTCCGCGGTGACCTTCAGCAGACTTTCTGCAGACAAGGCATTTGCCCCCACAGAACTGCCGCTCACTGGATATTTACTCTTTGTCAGAGCATTCTCTGTAAACCCTAGAGATGGTTGTGCGTGAAAATCCCAGTAGATCAGCAGTTTCTGAAATACTCTGAGCAGCCCGTTTGGCACCAACAACCATGCCACATTCAAAGTCTCTTAAATCCTCTTTCTTCACCATTCTGATGCTCACTTTGAACTGCAACAGATCATCCTGACCATGTCTGCATGCTTAAATGCATTGAGTCGCTGCCATGTGATTGGCTTATTAAAAATGTACATTAACAAGCAGTTGGACAGGTGTACCTAATAAAGTGGCCGGTCAATGTAAGTTACAATACTTCAAAAACATAATCAGTTGATAATTACATTGTTAAAATTATATTTAAATAAAATTTCTAATTCTTTTGTCTGAAAACTTGAAAAAGTTTTAGTGTACCTAATAAAGTGGCCGGTGTACCTAATAAAGTGGCCGGTCAGTGTAAGTTACATTACTTAAAAAACATAATCAGTTGATAATTGCATTGTTAAAATTATATTTAAATAACATTTCTAATTACTTTGTCTGAAAACTTGAACTTAAAATTACTCAAAAAATAATTTAATGACTTTCCTCAATGCTACAAAATGCACATAAATCTCAGTCCATAGAGCAGGGGTCACCAAACTTGTTCCTGGAGGGCCGGTGTCCTGCAGATTTTAGCTCCAACCCTAATCAAACACACCTGAACAAGCTAATCAAGGTCTTGCTTGGTATACTTGAACCAATCAGGCAGGTGTGTTGAGGCGAGTTGCAGCTAAACTCAGCAGGGCACCAGATCTCCAGGACCGAGATTGGTGACCCCTGCCATAGACAGTAGAATTGAAACTCTTTATATTCAAGACATTTTAATTCAACACTTTTAACCCTAAAATTTAAACTACATATCTCAAAACAGTGTTTCAAATTAATGTATTCATATTTCATACATCCCATGTTGGCATTCATTTCTAAAATATGTCATTTGTTTTTTAAGCATGTGCAGTTGTCGGACAAATAAAACCTTCTTTAGTTGATTAATGAATTATGCAAAATATTTGCATAACAAAAATATATGTATATACATTTCCTCTGCTTCCCTGAATGTAAACCGTATATTGTCATGAACTAATGTCTCAATTCTTTCCTTAAGCATATGCAGTTGTCTTGATTCATGTTTGTATGTGTGCAGTGTTCCTGACAGGCAGTGATCGTATCCCCATTCTGGGCATGAAGAGTCTGGCTCTGGTGATTCAGCCGACTGCAGGAGGAGAGCAGTATTTCCCAGTGGCACACACATGCTTTAACCTGCTGGATCTGCCCAAATACACCAGCAAAAACACAATGCAGGAGAAGCTGCTGCACGCCATTGAACACAACCAGGGCTTTAACCTGGTCTGATGAGCTGAGGTAAAACACACAGCATTTACTGAGACACTGCTGCTGCTTTAAAACATTAGCACATCTGCATCTGAATAATCCTCACAGCTGAAATAAAGAAACTAAAGTCCCAGAGGGGCTCAAACATCTTACCAGTATGTGGATGTCAAGATTTTGTTACTTACTCACTGTTGGGGGAATTTCATGTTTTGTTTGTTTTTTTTCGCCTATTTTCTGTCAGTCCTGTACGACTTAACAATGTTAATATTAATAAATAAATGTTGATATTAATTCATAATTATCATATTACTAGAATATTATATTATTATAAGTATGCATATATTAATGTTAATATAAAAATTACATGTTTTATATAATACATGTATTATAATGTTTATAATTTATTTATATATATATATATATATATATATATATATATATATATATATATATATATATATATATATATACACTTGTATGTATATTTGTGTGTGTGTGTATATGTCATTTTAAGTTTGTAATAATATACTTATATGATGTTGTAAAAAAAAAAAAAAATATATATATATATATATATATATATATATATATATATATATATATATATATATATATATATATATATATATATACAATTTAACATTACCAATAATAACTGTTGTTTGTGATAATATTTTGTTTTAAACATTAATATTATTATAAATGTTTAAATATTACAATATAATATATCTAAAATATTGTTACAAACACCATATATTACAATGTTTATAATATGTTTATAATAATGTTGTAAACATTAATATTCTTATCAATATTTTATTATATTAAACATATAATTACAAACATTATATATTATAAGGTTTATAGTAATATTTTGTTTTAAACATTAATGTTATTATAAACTTTATATTACAATATAATATTTAAAAAATATTGTTACAAGCATTATATATTACGTTTATAATATTTTATAATAATGTTTTAAACATCAATATTCTTATAAATATTATATTGTATTATTATATTAATCATATGAAGAGTTCAGATGCAAAAACCTCTATATGACGACTGAAATTTCCATCATAAATGAACATTTTTCTCAGCCTGGTTTGTTTAAGTTGAGATATTTCACTTTGAAGACCAGGAAAAGGACTTGTTCTCTGCTATAAACGTAATATTATTGAACATACACAGTAATATACATGCACATACAGGAGCCTGATAAAGCTGCGCTCATTTCAGAGAAAAATGTAGAGGTTTTTGCATCTAAACTCTTTATATAATTACGAACAATATATATTATAAGGTTTATAATAATGTTTATAACATTAATAATATTATAAACGTTATAATATTAAAATGTTATATCTTTAAAATATTGTTACAAACATGTATAATAATGTTTAAACATTAATATTCTTATAAATATTATATTGTATTATTATATTAAACATCATTTCAAACAATACATATTATAAGGTTTATGATAATATTTTATAATGTTTTAAGCATTAATATTATTATAAACTTTATAATACAATATATCTTTAAAATAGCATTACAAACATTATAAAATACAAGGTTTATGATCATATTTTACACATAATACTCATATAAACATTATAATATTTCAATATAGTAATATGTTTAATATATTATATTGTCATTTTATAATATGTTTTATAATTATAACATTATAATATAATATAGATTTAGCTATTTCCTCAAGGATGCTCAAATAGCATATAACAATAGCTGTATCCATCATTACCATTAGGAACGTTATGTATTATATTTAATTTTTTATGTATTTTTTATTTTTATGTATTATATATAATGTTTGTTGAAAGTGCATTAACTACTGGTAAAATGCATAAGCTATTATGCTATTAAGTGTGTTAGTTTATGTCATGGGTGTCAAACTGGATTCCTGGAGGGCCACAGCTCTGCCCAGTTTTGCTCTAACCCTAATTAAACACAGCTGATCTTAATGATCAACACTACTAGAGACTATTAAGCAGGTGTGAGTTGGAGGTGGTTGGAGCTTGACTGTGCAGAGCCCTCCAGAAATTATGTTTGAGACTACTGGTATATGTAGAAATGAGGCAAAAATGAATAAATGCTAATATTTATTATTAGCATATGATCCTGTTGTAATGTAATCAGCTCTAAAAGTCCTTAGTGTTTAGTTTTGTTACAAATAAAATCATTTTATTCTTTATTTTACTCTAAAAGTACCGATAAGTTGATATACTGTGGTGATTTGGCACGCTATTTTGAATGAAACGCATAAAGATTATCATTAGTAATTCAGATTTTGTTCAAGGAAAGTTGTGTGTGTGGCTCACAGACCTCCTCTGTGTCACGTGCCTTAACTTAAAGCAACAACACGCATCGATTGTTTTCAGACATTGAGTAAACAGCTAATTCTGAGAGCTTTCCTTGTCCAAGTTATGAAGTATCAGGGATTGTCTGAAAATAAATCAGATTATTGTGGCCTAAAATGACTCAATTTACTGCAATATTTGAGGCGTTTTCATTTATTATTATTAGTTTTTACTTTACTCTTTTGACCTAATAAGCATTGGACTTCAATTTAAATATGAAAACAGAGGGAAAGTGTTTCCCTCGCACCTAAAAAACAACACACATTGATAGTTTTCAGTTGTTCTTGTGTTCAACTCTCAGATATTATTGAGTAAGTAGCAAAATCTGAGATCAGCAGCAGAAAACTGGTGAAAAGTGAATGTGTTCAGTGGCGATACAAAGCCGCACAGGTATTAAGATGTTTGCATGAGCTCAAAAAAAGCCACTAATACAGTTTCTGAGTAATAAATGTATGAGCAAGTTCAATAATAAGCGAGTGATAAACTCAGTCAAGGTGCAGGACATTCATTATTAGTCTTAATGCACTTGTTTTGCGGTGAGTGTGTGTGTGTGTGAGAGTGTGTGTGTGTGTGTTGAGACACATGGAGGCAATGAAACAAATGCTGACGTTTTTCTTGTGTCTGTAAATTGTAAATAAATACAATATTTTCTAGTCATGATGTTATTGTTTTTGTTTTGTATGTGTGTTTTGGTGGTTTAATGAGATCACCGCCATCTTTTTCCTGCCTTAAAGGTGCTGTATGTAAGTTTTTGACTCTACTAAAGCATAAAAACACCATAGTATGTTTGCAGATATTCAGAAACATGCTCCGTGAACATTCTTGTTTACCTGTAAAACAATGCTGAAGTCAGACATTCTGCTTTGAGTATGTGCGTTGCATGCTGGGATGTTTGTCTTTGTTTTGGTCCCTTTAACCCGCCCCAATGCCAGTTTAGCCAATTATATTTCAGCACACCAGGTTGCCTTTATAGAAGAAATAGCATTGCATTTATTCATTCCCTCACCGAAATGCAACCTGCGATGGACAGTAGCAGACACTGAAATGAGATGCAGATTCAGAGTTCCACGTGAGGTTATTAATTAGCAGATAATGTAAATACCAGGGTCCCCGCGGGATCTTAAAAAGTATTAAAGTCTTAAATTAAAAAATCGAAATTTATGGCTTTAAAAAGTCTTAAATTTGCTGTTCTAGGTCTTAAATATTTTTGCACAGGTCTTATTTTTGCGATGTCCATGTAACGCTACATCTAATGCTCATTTAAATTATTTTTGATGTTGTTGCTAGGTTTTTGTGGTGTTGTAGTTCATTATTTCACTAGTCCAATTGTAATTTGCGGTATTACAACTACAAAAAAGTCAGCTTGCAATAGCCAATCAGCTTTCTGTTATTAAATGTGACGTCATCGCTGTGTTTGCGGAAGTTCGCTTTGAGTGCGCGCGACATGATTTCGGCTGGCAGAGTATGCCGTTATTTCACTGACAAATGTCGCGAGCGCAGTTTTATAAGTCGGGAGCGTTGTAATGCGAGAGAGCGAAATTTAAATAACTTTATTTTACCCCTAATTTTGTGCTTTTACATTTTCTCTCGCATGTTTTTGATATTGCGATATAGGTCTTAAATTTAATACTTAATGGTCTTAAAAAGGTCTTAAAAGGTCTTAAATTTGACATTATGATATCTGCAGAGACCCTGTAACCTCGTGTCCTAACAATTTGCTATGTGACTAGATCTGCAGTGATGAGCAGTTTGGTTGTTTGCACCAGACGAAGCACGACAGAAATGTAAATACAGCCATTCAGAGGCACAGAATAGTGCACTCACTGCACTCCAGTGAAAATAAGGTTTACAATCTAATGAACACATATTAAACCTCTTTACCATGATTAAATGTAGATGCTGAATCACTGATATGTGTTGGTTTGCTCTGAATCACAGTTCTGAAGTTCAGTCTCAATCCGTTTGTTATTTTCCAGATCTGAGGTGAACTATTTGATGCTGCGTTCATTAGTACGGCAATAAATGTCATGTAAAATGACATTCACACTCACTTATTTAGCATTTAACACTGAATAAAGCACATGAGCTGTACCTGAGCTGATCATTGTCAGTGTCCCGTTGTTTCGACATCTTCGACACAGGGGGCAGAACACTCAAACTAATCTAACAAAATTAATCTAAACTAAAACAAATCTAACAGGAAGGTCTAAAGGCTCCATTTAGAATCACACAACAACCATCATAGCATTTTCTTTAAGCCAACGAAGTTTAACAAGTAAACTCGGATCACCACAGTAAACCTGAGATAATAAATCACCAAATAGCCTCGGCATTCCAAGAACACAAATTGCGTGGAGCACAACGGTACGCCGAGGCAGAGCGCACACCACACACTGATCTGTCAGATCTTTAAATCCTTGCAGCTCCTTGGGGCATTGGTGGAACTGGCATAGTCATAATAATGATGGACAGATAACTGAACCAATAAGAAACCTAAGAGTGGAGTAAGAAGCGGAGAGGAGGGTGTGGAAAATAAATACACAATAAAATCAACATCGAACTTAACAAGCTACAAGAAGTAGCAGCTCTTCTAAAATATAAATTTCAGGTGTTGGTTAGGACAAAAACTCCTTTTTAATAGGAAATATATTCCTTCTATTGTGTGCCATTGCTTTTATTTAGAAAACGGTTCAAATCAGCCTTTAGGCTTCATACTCAGGCACATTCGCGTCAAGCTGGCAACCTGCGCTTCTGTGGAGTCGAGTGAAAGTGTGTAGTGATCCAGGAGTGCAATACCTAGTTCAGCCACTGGGTGTCCAACTTACATACTGCACCTTAAAAAGGTTTTTCCACAGGTCATCGAGTTTCTGCAATAGTTTTAAAAGGTTTATTTTAATCTAGACATTGAAAACAGGGAATTTTTTATTTTTTTTCTGTCTAACTGAATAGAGTATCATGGATTTTCTCGCATTTTTCTGATCATTGTGGCCTAAAATGTACTACGATATTTGGGGATTTGTTCAAGAACTATTAAAAAGTTTTTCCACAGCTCATAGAATATCTGGAATATCATGGAATTTTAAAAGGTTTATTCTAATCTAGTGTAGGCATTAAAGATCAGGCAGTTTTAATATATATATATATATATATATATATATATATATATATATATATATATATATATATATATATATATATATATATATATATATATATATATATATATATATATTCATTCTATCATTCATATTTCCTTCAACCAAAACCCTGCTCACATTGTGAGATTTCAGCCTCGGTTTTCTCATCTGAGACAAATTTGAGAAATCCTGGAAGATTCCTGAAACCCTGGGCTAAAATCTGTGATCTTTGATCGCTGGTTTGAAATGTTCACAGACAGCCGCTTAGTGCTCGTTGCGATCAGATTTCTCCTCTGATGGGAGTTCTGAGATTTCAGACACTTTCCTGCAGTTTGACAAAAGCTGCGATGAGCGTCAGTCCAACCAATAGGAGCTCCGAATTTGATGACGCAATTCATCGGCAATTCAAATGAGCGCGGAGAAATGTCAACCCTGACTTTTCCTTTCTGGATTTATTATTGAGACACGCCGTGTGCAAAATTGCCACTACATATTAGCTGTTTCTCAATTCCAAGAGCGCAGAGAACGGACTTGCTTTCTTGTGAAGACCGGTCTTGTCAGGCGTCCTCGGAAGAACGAACTCAGGAGACCGGGAGAACAGAGAGCGAGAGTGTCCTGTGAGAAATGAGATACTGTGTTCTTCCTGATGGTCATGTGACCTTCACGCGTTTTTAATGGTAAACTATGTAAACATTACAGCATTCATACGATTTATTGTTTTTGCCCTGTTCAGTATATTTACTATGCATATAGACCTTACACATATATGTTGCACAAGACAAATCAAACAGATTTTGATATAAATTTAGGCAAATAAACACCCTTAATGTGTTTATTCCTTTATTAAGATGTTCATGGTGTATATTCACCCTTTCATTTAGGGCAACTCCTGATGTAAATAAGTCATATCTCTGAACTTCAATAATAAATCTATACAAAATGCAGCGCTTCCCACCTCCAGTCGCAATGACTTTTGGGACTTCTAGTGCAACTTCAGTGCTCAAGTCTGCATCGGTGCATCTTTGATATCAAGATCACATCCGGGAAGTTTCACGTGTCCTCTGTTCTTGCGGTTTTGAGTATTGTAACTGAACTTTGGCAGCTGATGATGACGTTACATGAGAACACGAGGACGCAAGACCGCCGAAGAACGCATATTGAGAAACAGCCATGGTTAACATTAGCTGTGAGGACTCATTTCAGAACGCAAGATCCTGAAAGTGTCACTCGTGGATGACGTCAAACTCCTGCCGCGTTTTCTTTCGTGTTTGTCGCGTCTTCATTGTCGTTCAGTTTGACTTTATGACAGCTGAGATCTTACAGAGCCATGTTCCTGCAGTCTGACATGCTACATTCATTGATGATTATAAAAAAAATCCCAGTGTGAGCCGACCTTTAGTCCTTTAAATATTAGTGGTCGCCACAGTGGAATGAACCACCAACTATATATTTTACACAGCGGATGTTTTTCCAGCCGGAATCCAGTACTGGGAAACACCCATACACACTCATTTACACACACACTCGTACACTACAGGCCAGTTTAGTTCATCAGTTCCTCTATAGCGCATGTGTTTGGACTGTGGGGGAAACAGGAGCACCCGGAGAAAACCCATGCCAACACGGGGAGAACATGCAAACTCCACACAGAAACTGCCCCAGCCGGGACTCGAACCAGAGACCTTCTTTCTGTGATGTGACAGTGCTAACCACTGAGCCATCTTTATATTTGTGTATAATTTGGCCAGTCTGGTGGCCAGTATTCATTGATTGCACACCAGTAGGAGCAGTAAAATATTGCAATGCACACAACATTATGGGTGACATCAGAGTTCAAGAGAGGACACGTTGTTGTTGTGCATCTCGCTGGAGTATCTGTGACCAAGACAGCAAGTGTTTGTGATTATCAAGAGCCGCGGTGTCCAGAGTAATCTCAGCTAACCACCAAGAAGAAGACCCACATCCAACAGGACTAACTGGATGCGGGAGGAAGCTGTCTAAGGGTGCTTTCACACCTACACTTTTGTTTCGGAACGTGTCTCGTTTGCCCAGTTAGCGCGGTTCGATTGGCATATGTGAACAGGGCAATCGCGCTCTGTTCCGCGCCAAAGTAATCGCTCCGAGATCGCTTGAGTGAGGTGGTCTCGGCTCGATTGAAACGAACCCTGGAGCGGTTCGATTGCAGTGAGAAAGCGAAGAGAGAATTATGAGTATGGCGGGAAGTTTCGCGAGTCTCCGGATGCCCGCAAACGAGTGATGATCTCCCGGTAATCTCTCGTCTCCCTCCCGGTCATCAAATAGGCATCGTCGCGCACCCTTCTCACCCCTCCCCACCGCATCTCTCCTTAGACACATCGCGCGCCAGCACCCTGTCGATCTCCATCAAACCGCCACCTCTCCTGACAGCTGAGCGGGACGCTGCAAAATAAACCCTGACACTCTGACCAATGTGAGGAGAGTTTACTCGCACGTGACTTGTTTTAGCTCTTTTGGTCCGATTAGAAACTTTGCAGTGTGAAAGCGAACCGTACCAAGAGCAAAGTGCAACAATGTAACAATTGTAATCTCTGTTTCGGAACAACTGAATCGATTCACAGGTGTGAAAGCAGCCTAAAAGGCATGTCCAGCTACTGACCCAGACTGTATCCAAAAACCTAAAACCACAGCTGCCAGACTCATTCATTCATTCATTTTTTTGTCGGCTTAGTCCCTTTATTAATCCGTGGTCGCCACAGCGGAATGAACCGCCAACTTATCCAGAAAGTTTTTACGCAGCGAATGCCCTTCCAGCCGCAACCCATCTCTGGGAAACATCCACACACACACTCATACACTAAGGACAATTTAGCCTACCCAATTCACCTGTACCGCATGTGTTTGGACTGTGGGGGAAACCGAAGCACCCGAAAGAAACC